>NW_026889262.1:0-12810 GCF_032173495.1 Musca vetustissima
TATATTAAATTTCAGCGTATTCGGTTGAAAAACGCGCTCAAGAACCCCAAAATACCGAAAATGGGGGTACCTGTATATGGGGGATATCCGAAAAAATTGACCTATATTTATAATTTTTTGTGGAGAGATTTTGTACCTATTAAGAACCCAATATATTAAATTTCAGCGTATTCGGTTGAAAAACGCGCTCAAGAACCCCAAAATACCTAAAATTTGGGGTACCCTTATATGGGGGCTATCCGAAAAAATGTACCTATATACATAATTTATTGTAGAGAGATTTGGTGCCTATTAAGAACTCAAAATACTAAATTACAACCAATTCGGTGGAAAAATATGATCAAAACCCCCAAAATACTGAAAATTAGGAGGTAGCGTTATATGGGGGCTACCAGAAAAAGTGGACCTATATTTATAATTTTTTGTGGAGACATTTAGTACCCAATAAGAACTTAATGTACCAATTTTCAGCGTATTCGGTTGAAAAACGAGATCAAGAACCCAAAAATACCGAAAATTGGGAGGTACTGTTATATGGGAGCTATACCTAAACGTGGACCGATATATCCCATCTTCGAACTTGACCTGCCTGCAGACAAAAGAAAACCCTATGCAAAATTTCAGCACCCTATCTCAATTCCTTCAGAAGATAGCGTGATTACAACAGATGGACAGACGGACGGACATGGCTAGATCGTCTTAAAATTTTACCCTGATCAAGAATATATATACTTTATAGGGTCGGAAATGAATATTTCGATGCGTTACAAACGGAATGACAAAATTAATATACCCTCCATACTATGGTGGAGGGTATGAAAGGGGGTTATATGGGGACTACCCCTAAAAAGCGGTGAATATTAATAATTTTTGGTGGGGAGATTTGTTACCATATACGACTACAAAATACCAAATGTCAGCGAATTCGGTTGAAAAACGCGCTCAAGAACCTCAAAATATCGAAAATTGGGGGTACCCTTATATGGGGTCTATCCGAAAAAATGGACCTATATTTATAATTTTTAGTGGAGAAATTTGCTACCCAATAAGAACTCAAAGTACTAAATAACAGCCAATTCGATGAAAAAATGCGATCAAAACCCCCAAAATACGAAAATTTGGGGGGTACCGTTATATGGGGGCTACCAGAAAAATGGACCGATATTTATAATTTTTTTTGGGATATTTGCTACCAAATAAGAACCCAATGTTCAAAATTTCAGAGAATTCGGTTGAAAAACACGCTCAAGAACCCCAAAATACCGAAAATTGGGGGTACCCTTATATGGGGGCTATCGGAAAAAATTGACCTATATTTATAAGTTTTTGTGGAGAGATTTGGTACGTTTTAGGAACTCAAAATACCAAATTACAGTCAATTCGGTGGAAAAATACGATCAAAACCCCCAAAATACTGAAAATTAGGAGGTACCGTTATATGGGGGCTACCAGAAAAAGTGGACCTATATTTTTAATTTTTTGTGGAGACATTTAGTACCCAATAAGAACTCAATGTACCAAATTTCAGCGTATTCGGTTGAAAAACGAGCTCAAGAACCCCAAAATACCGAAAATTGGGAGGTACTGTTATATGGGAGCTATACCTAAATGTGGACCGATATATCCCATCTTCGAACTTGACCTGCCTGCAGACAAAAGACAACCCTATGCAAAATTTCAGCACCCTATCTCAATTCCTTCAGAAGATAGCGTGATTACAACAGACGGACGGACGGACAGACGGACGGACATGGCTAGATCGTCTTAGAATTTTACCCTGATCAAGAATATATATACTTTATAGGGTCGGAAATGAATATTTCGATGAGTTACAAACGGAATGACAAAATTAATATACCCACCATACTATGGTGGAGGGTATAAAAAGGGGGCTATATGGGGACTACCCCAAAAAGGGGGCGAATATTAATAATTTTTGGTAGGGATATTTGTTACCATATACGACTACAAAATACCAAATTGCAGCAAATTCGGTTGAAAAACGCGCTCAAGAACCCCAAAATACCGAAAATTGGGGGTACCCTTATATGGGGGCTATCCGAAAAAATGGACCTATATTCATAATATTTTGCGGAGAGATTTGGAAACTATTAAGAACTCAATGTACCAAATTTCAGCGTATTCGGTAGAAAAACGCGCTCAAGAACCCCAAAATACCGAAAATGGGGGTACCTGTATATGGGGGATATCCGAAAAAATTGACCTATATTTATAATTTTTTGTAAAGAGATTTTGTACCTATTAAGAACCCAATATATTAAATTTCAGCGTATTCGGTTGAAAAACGCGCTCAAGAACCCCAAAATACCGAAAATTGGGGGTACCCTTATATGGGGGCTATCCGAAAAAATGTACCTATATACATAATTTATTGTAGAGAGATTTGGTGCCTATTAAGAACTCAAAATACTAAATTACAACCAATTCGGTGGAAAAATCCGGATTAAGCATTAATCCTGGGTCAAGGACAGTTAATCCGGATTAAGCCTTAATCCGGGATCAGTGATCCTTAATCCCGATTAAGCCTAATCCTGGGTCTATAACCCTTAATCCGGATTAAATATTAATCCCGGGCCAAACTTCTCCCAATTCGGATCATATATATGAGATTATTTGTGTTTCAGTCTTACAAACTTGTGTCTTTAGTACACAATTTACTTAAAATCGGGTGAAAATATGTCTAAATCTGAACCTATTTTCAAGAAACGTAGCACACAACATTGTAGACTTAATTCAGTACACCATGCCAAATTTCGTTCTAATCAAAAGATATATAAGGACTTTGGTGCACCATTTACTTTAAATCGGACGAAGCTATATATTGAGCTATATCTAAATATGAACCGAGTTCCCCAATTTCAATACGGTTCGTCCTTGGGCTAAATTTCTCCCAATTCGGAGAAAGTGATTCTATGCATATTCTCAAAACGGACCATGACTACTTAGTACAATTTAGTACTTTATGTTCCCAAAATTACGCATTTCCTAAACTACCTCAATCCAACAGTAATTTTAATTCCTTAAGTCTGGAGTCCAGCCTATCCGTTTGCACATAATCAAGTTGTACCAAACATAGTACCATTTAGTACACATAAGTACCTCAATCTTGTTTATATTAAAATAGTTATCTGAGTTTGGCTCTAAGACTGTATTGCAATCGTTTCACCTGCGGAGGATAGCGAGATTAAAATTAGAACGTAAGGTTCTATAATGAATTATAGCCGCATTTAGACCTAGCCCCTGTATGGAGGTTTCAGAAGGAGTGGACCGATATTCCCCATCTTCGAATTTGAATTATCAATTAAAAATTTCTGAAATTTGTATTATGGTTTACATAATCCGTTTTTATACATGTCGGTATAGGTCCACTTTTTGGTATGTTCCCTATATTTTCATTTCTAGTACCTGTCAGTATATCTATGGTGGAGGGTATCCAAAGTTCGGCCCGGCCGAACTTAACGCTTTTTCACTTGTTTCATTTCATCCATTTGTAAATCCTTAATCTTCTCCACGAAGTACAGGCCATTTCTTACTCTTTTGTTTTTAACATTCTCTGCCTCTGAAGTATCAACTAATACATAAACCTCACCTGCATGATCCTCATTGTACAAGACTATTTCTTCATTTAATATCCTCTTCTTATTCTCCAGCATTCCATCATCCTCTCCACCACTGCTTCTTCTGCTTCCTTTGCTTAATCCATTCCCTTGCTCACAAGCTCCATAGTCTCCCCTTTATGTTCATTGGCTTTATTGCCGTTGTCAATCAAACATCACCAACCACTCTTTTCCCTCAATTTCTTGTGATTACAGTACTCCATTGACCATCCGATTTATCACTATCCATTCTACAAATTATGAGCGAGTCATGCACCATCGTACCCTCCTTTGTCCCCTTGTTGGCCATCCCCAATGGCCGAGCGCTGACAACCAGCCTCAGAGGTTATGTTTTTTTTAATAAATTAGAGTTGGAAATCACAAGAACGATGAAATTCCAAATTACCGAAATTAAATACTGCACCAAAGCGCATACGGTAATAATAGTTCACCACAATCTATCGATTTATAAATTGATTTTTGCTCCACACCAAGAAAACACGTGTATACACAACAAGATGTCTACCAGAAGTGGGGCTAGGTCTAAATGCGGGTTTTAGTTCATTATCGAACCATACGTTCTAGTTTTTTACCTCGATATCCTCCGCAGGTGAAAAGATTACAACAGAGTCTTAGAACCAAACCCAAAACACGGAACAAAGTAGAAAGAATATGATAAGTAGTGGTGTTTGTAGAACTAACAACAATACACATAGACGCAATGATTCTTAACCACCAACCACATTGTTAATCCCAATACAAATATAACCTGTAAGGAAAGTAGTAAAGTCGGACTGGGCCGACTATATGATACCCTTCACCACTTTGGGTATATTCTACATAGGTATCCGAAAAGACGTCGACTTTTTGAAGGAATTTTGACATGAAATTGAACGAATCGATTTAAAGTAAACTTGACACACGCTATTCGGTATGCTGCACTGTTTAAAATTGAATCTCAATAAATAAGTCGAAATTATATATGGAAGCTACGAGATATTTTATATCTGAACCCATTTGAAGTAAACTTGCTAGAGATTAATTTATACTAATTTCAATACGTTTTAGCTCTAGAATGATGCTAGGCCGATTGACACGACCTAGCTGTGTATCTTTAGTGCACAATTTACTTAAAATCGGACGAAAATATATATAGGAGGTGTACTCATCATTCCAGATTTAATTCAATACGCTATGCCAAAATTCGTACAAATCAAATGATTTTCAGGGACTTTGGTGCACCATTTACCTAAAATCGGGCGAAACTATATATGGGAGCTATATCTAAATCTGAACCGATTTTCAGGAAACTTAGCATACATCATTCTAGACCTAATTCAGTAGGCTATACCAAATTGCATGCAAATCGAAAGATATATAGGGACTTTGGTACACCATATGCCTTAAATCGGGCGAAACTATATATGGGAGCTATATCTAAATCTGAACCGATTTTCACGAAACTTAGCACACATCGTTCTAGACTTAATTAAGTACGCTATTTCGTGCAAATCGATGGATATATAGGGACTGTGGTGTCCCATTTACCTGAAATCGGACGAAAATATATATGGGAGCTATATCTAAATCTAAATCGGTTTTCACGAAACTTAACAATCATCATCCTAGACCTAACTCAGTAGGCTATACCAAATTTCGTGCAAATCGATGGATATTTAGGGATTTGGTACCCCATTTACCTTAAATCGGGCGAAACTATATATGGGAGCTATATCTAAATCTGAACCGATTTTCACGAAACTTAGCACACATCATTCTAGACCTAATTCAGTAGGCTATACCAAATTTCGTGCAAATCAAAAGATATATAGGTACTTTGGTACCCCATTTACCTTAAATCGGGCGAAACTATATATGGGAGCTATATCTAAATCTGAACCGATTTTCACGAAACTTAGCACACATCATTCTAGACCTAATTCAGTAGGCTATACCAAATTTCGTGCAAATCAAAAGATATATAGGTACTTTGGTACCCCATTTACCTTTAATCGAGTGAAACTATATATGGGAGCTATATCTACATCTGAACCGATTTTCACGAAACTTAGCACACGTCATTCTAGACTTAATTCAATACGCTATGCCAAAATTCGTGCAAATCAAATGATTTTCAGGGACTTTGATGCACCATTTACCTAAAATCGGGCGAAACTATATATATGAGCTATAGCTAAATCTAAACCGATTTTCACGAAACTTAGCACACATCGTTCTAGACTTAATTAAGTACGCTATTTCGTGCAAATCGATGGATATATAGGGACTGTGGTGTCCCATTTACCTGAAATCGGACGAAAATATATATGGGAGCTATATCTAAATCTAAATCGGTTTTCACGAAACTTAACAATCATCATCCTAGACCTAACTCAGTAGGCTATACCAAATTTCGTGCAAATCGATGGATATTTAGGGATTTGGTACCCCATTTACCTTAAATCGGGCGAAACTATATATGGGAGCTATATCTAAATCTGAACCGATTTTCACGAAACTTAGCACACATCATTCTAGACCTAATTCAGTAGGCTATACCAAATTTCGTGCAAATCAAAAGATATATAGGTACTTTGGTACCCCATTTACCTTAAATCGGGCGAAACTATATATGGGAGCTATATCTAAATCTGAACCGATTTTCACGAAACTTAGCACACATCATTCTAGACCTAATTCAGTAGGCTATACCAAATTTCGTGCAAATCAAAAGATATATAGGTACTTTGGTACCCCATTTACCTTTAATCGAGTGAAACTATATATGGGAGCTATATCTACATCTGAACCGATTTTCACGAAACTTAGCACACGTCATTCTAGACTTAATTCAATACGCTATGCCAAAATTCGTGCAAATCAAATGATTTTCAGGGACTTTGGTGCACCATTTACCTAAAATCGGGCGAAACTATATATATGAGCTATAGCTAAATCTAAACCGATTTTCACGAAACTTGGCACATATCATTCTAAACCTAATTCAGTAAGCTGTACCAAATTTCGTGCAAATCGAAAGATATTTAGGGACTTTGGTACCCCATTTACCTTAAATCGGACGAAAATATATATGGCAGCTATTTCTAAATCTGGACCGATTTTTCCCAATTTCAATAGGGTTCGTCCTCGGGCCAAACAAATGAGCTGTGCCAAATTTCATCCAATTCGGATCATAAATGCGACCTGTACTTTGCTCACAAAAATACATGGACAGACAGACAGACAGGCGGACGGACGGACGGACATGCATAAATCGACTCAGAAAGTGATTCTATGCATATTCTCAAAAGGAACCATGGGTCTATCTCGATTATTTTTGCCTGTTACAAACATATGCACAAAGACATAATACCCTGTACCACAGTGTGGTGAAGGGTATAAAAATATAATCGATAAGAATATTTTTAACGTAAATTCAATTGTTTTTCTATTATTAGTAACAAAGAAAAGAAGGAAACGGAAAATAGAATGATTATTGCATTTTAGGAAAAAATGAAGAAAGAACGAAAAAAGAAATAGTATATATGTAGGTGGAATCCATTGTCGAATCGATTCAGAACCCCGCAGTGTAAGAAATGCCAAGAACACATTATTATTTATATAAATAAATTGTGTATATTTACAACAAAATTATGACATTTTTTCTTACCGCTTGCGTTTTATATTGTTTTTATTTTTACTATAAACTATTAAGTAGTCTTCAGTTCTTAAAAATGGAAAAAAATTAGTTTTTTTTAGAGTTTTAAATTGAATGTTTCTTTTAAAATATTTCCCATTGATTTGTTATATGCCAAAATGCAAGATTATTTCTGCAACATATTCAACAGATGGAATCCTAACAGACGTCACATTTTTGAAGGACCATTAACATGAAATTAAACATGTCATTCATCAACCTATACTAAATTTTGGTCAGATATAGAGTTGCTTCTTACAACGCACTATAGGTAATTTGTCCTATTTTTAAGGCAAAAATTAACATCGGCGGTCTTATACGATTTTTTGACTTTTTAAATGATTTATATGTACAAGAAAGAGAAAACGCAGATTTCCACAGTAGAAACCGGATATAACGAATAACGGTTATAAGCAACTACACATATAACGAACAAAGCTAATTCTTTCTCAGATATTTTCATTGGTTTTCATAAACACAACAAACGATTGAAAACAATTGGGGTAGCGAGTTAAAAAATTTTCGACCCCGCGATTAGATTTTTAAAGGAATAATTATTACAATGTTGTATGTTTTTCCGGATTCCTTAATAACAATTAATTCAGTACCCATTTTTACTCTTTAAAATTATTCATATGTTAAAGTGAGATAAAACCATGCTTACTACAGGCGAACACGATTATAGTAAACACTGGATATACTGAACATTTTTTTATCATATGTCACTTTATAATTTTTAATCAATTCTGAAAAAAGTAAATTTTTCATGGTTTATATTCTAAGGGGAACTCAAGCCCGAAATTTTCTCTTCCCCACTTTTTAGATTTTTTCTCATAATCTTTCCTTCAACAACCTATTTGCGGTTTACGAGTCTTGTTATTTATTTTGTAATTAAAATTCGAGTGTATTTGTTTTTGTTCGCGGAAAAGTTTAATCTTCCTATGACATTTGGTCCATCATGACAAATGAATGCAAAATAACTAATTTCCTTTTTAATTTGACGCATTTTTCGTCCATACCTCACGTCAAGTTGGCAATAACAGACCAAATATCGAAAATTTTATTGTTTTTATACCCTTCACCACACTGTGGTACAGGGCATTATGTCTTTGTGCATATGTTTGTAACAGGCAAAAGGAAACGAGATAGACCCATAGTTCCTTTTGAGAATATGCATAGAATCACTTTCTGAGTCGATTTATGCATGTCCGTCCGTCTGTCCGTCTGTTGGTGTTAAATTGTAAACAAAGTACAGGTCGCATTTATAATCCGATTTGGATGAAATTTGGCATAGGTCACTTATTCGGCCCACGGACGAACCCTATTGAAATTGGGAAAAATCGGTTCAGATTTAGATATAGCTCCCATATATATATCTAACCGATATAATGCAAACGGTCCCTATATATCTTTCGATTTGCACGAAATTTGGTACAGCCTAATCAATTAGGTCTAGAATGATGTCTGCCAAGTTTCGTGAAAATCGGTCCAGATTTAGATATAGCTTCCATATATAGTTTCATCCGATTTCATGTAAATGGTGTACCAAAGTCCCTATATATACTTCGATTTGCACGAAATTTGCTATACCGTACTGAATTGAGCCTAGAGTGATGTCTGCCAAGTTTCGAGAAAATCGGTCCAGATTTAGATATAGCTCCCATATATAGTTTCGTCCGATTTTATGTAAATGGTGCCCCAAAGTCCCTATATATCCTTCGATGTGCACGAAATTTGGCATAACGTACTGAATTGAGCCTAGAGTGATGTCTGTCAAGTTTCGAGAAAATCGGTCCAGATTTAGATATAGCTCCCATATATAGTTTCGTCCGATTTCATGTAAATGGTGGACCAAAGTCGCTATATATCTTTCGATTTGCACGAAATTTGGCATAACGTACTGAATTGAGTCTAGAGTGATGTCTGCCAAGATTTGAGAAAATCGGTTCAGATTTAAATATACCTCCCATATATAGTTTGGTCCGATTTCATGTAAATGGTGCCCCGAAAGTCCCTATATATCCTTCGATGTGCACGAAATTTGGCATAACGTACTGAATTGAGCCTAGAGTGATGTCTGCCAAGTTTCGAGAAAATCGGTCCAGATTTCTATATAGCTCCCATATATAGTTTCGTCCGATTTCATGTAAATGGTGGACCAAAGTCGCTATATATCTTTCGATTTGCACGAAATTTGATATAACGTACTGAATTGAGCCTTGAGTGATGTCTGCCTTGTTTCGTGAAAATCGGTCCAGATTTACATATAGCTCCCTTTTATTATAGATTGATTTTAAGTAATTGACGCACCAAGGAACCAATATGCTGATAGGAACAAAACGTTCTAAAATTAGTATAACCTAACCTGTGACAAGTTTGTTTGAAATCGCTTAATATTTGGAGAGAGCTTCCATAACACAAAATTGAGCATAGAATTACGCAGTTGCGTTTTGTAGAAGTACAGATATAGCCCAACGGATGACCTATTTATATTTGTTTGAAGTCGATTTACATACTTTATGGATAGATCTAGGTAGATTCACATTTAGATAAATGTCACATATTTTATTTCATCCAATTTCATGTTAATAGTCCTGTTTAATATACCCATAGTGGTGAAGGGTATCATATAGTCGGCCCCGTCCGACTTTACTACTTTCCTTACTGGTTTATTCTGAAGTTCTCTACAAAAAACGGATATATCTTGAAAAACGCAAAAATCGCAATTTGAGACCTATTGGAATCGATTTAGAAGGCTTTTATTTATATATTACAGTTGTCAAAAGATCAGACAAATTTAAACATTTTAGTAAAAGTCTATCTAAAATTACTTATGTGTAAAAAATAAACACATTTATTTTATTACAGTCAACTATGTAAATTTTGAATCGCTACACAAACGTATTAACAAATATTATATATTAAATAAACAGCATACACCACCGTTAATACTTTCAATGTTTAATTTTTATGTTTATGCTTTGTATTTAGCGGTCCTAACCGTTTTAAAATACGCCTTGATTTTTAAAATTTGTTTATTTTTAATTTTTTTCTTTAATGTAGAGTTTGGGCACGATTACAACCGCTTTTAAGACACTTTTACGCAAAAAATTACAGAATCATAAATTTTGACATGTTTTCTTTTTAATGTCATAAAAAATATTATTTTCCAAAATTGAGAAAATTACTTTTTGCCTAAAAAACTGTCCAAATTACCTATAGTGCAACGGGACAAAATTATGTAAATAAATTTAAAGCAAAACCGATTTAATCGAATCTTGGCACATGTTAGGTAACACTTATTTCAGTATGTTTTGTGCATTCGGACACATTCTGAGTTCTTCATTTACATATAAATCCAAATTTCGTGCAAATCGAAGGATATATAGGTACTTGGGTACATTATTTACCTAAAATCGGACGAACATATAAATGAGAGCTATATCTAAATCTGAACCGATTTCTACGAAATTTAACACACATCGTTCTAGACTTAATTCAGTACGATATGTCAAATTTCGTGCAAATCTAGGGATATATATGTACTTGGGTACATAATTTACCTAAAATCGGACGAATATATACAGTGGTGGTCATTAAAACATTTATTGTGGTAAACATTTTTTGATCAGCCCTCGATTCTTTTGAAGTATTTTTGAAATTGTTTTAATTCAGAACACTTCGATATACTGCACTTAAGAGATTTGGTGTGAAAATAGAAAATTATTGCATGCAATTTTTCCATAAATAACGGCTTTTATAAAAAACATCGACTTTGAAGTTGCCACATTTTGAAAATAATTTTAAAAAAGCTTTTTAATTTAGTTAAATTATGTAAACTAAGCACAGATAGAATTATTTACAGATAATTTGTTTGAAAAAATCTGTAAAATCTATCAGAATGGCCAAAATTTGTACAGTACACCTAAGACTCAGAAAATCACCCTTATTATAAACAAGTGAAAAAGCGGTAAGTTCGGCCGGGCCGAACTTTTGATACCCTCCACCATAGTTATATTGACAGGTACTATAAATGAAAATATAGGAAACATACCAAAAAGTAGACTTATACCGACATTTCTAAACACGGATTATGTAAACCATAATACAAATTTTCGAAATTTTTAAAGGATAATTATACCCTCAGCCTTATGGCTAATCAGGGTGTATACACTTTAACACGATGAAAATGTGCCTCATCGAAATATTGGTACTAGACCCCATGTTTCTTTGGACCAAATCCGTTTCAGAAAATTTAGATTTCATCCGAACTTTGACCATCTTATTATTTCTTCCAAGCTTAGTTCAAATTCAAAGATGGGGAATATCGGTCCACTCCTTCTGGAACCTCCAATCAGGGGCTAGGTCTAAATGCGGCTATAGTTCACTACCGAACCTTACGTTCTAATTTTTTATCTCTCTATCCTCCGCAGTTGAAATGATTAAAAAAGGGTCTTAGAACCAAACCCAAAACGCGCAACAAATCAGATAACTATTTTAATATAAAAAAGGGGGTTATATGGGGACTACCCCAAAAATATACGACTACAAAATACCAAATTGCAGCAAATTCGGTTGAAAAACGCGCTCAAGAACCCCTAAATACCGAAAATTGGGGGTATCCTTATATGGGGGCTATCCGAAAAAATCGACCTATATTCATAATATTTTGTGGAGAGATTTGAAAACTATTAAGAACTCAATGTACCAAATTTCAGCGTATTCGGTAGAAAAACGCGCTCAAGAACCCCAAAATACCGAAAATTGGGGGGTACCCGTATATGGGGGATATCCGAAAAAATTGACCTATATTTATAATTTTTTTTGAGCGATTTTGTGCCTTTTAAGAACCCAATGTATTAAATTTCAGCATATTCTGTTGAAAAACGCGCTCAAGAACCCCAAAATACCGAAAATTGGGGGTACCCTTATATGGGGGCTATCCGAAAAAATGTACCTATATACATAATTTTTAGTAGAGAGATTTGGTACCTATTAAGAACTCGAAATACTAAATTACAGCCAATTCGGTGGAAAAATACGATCAAAACCCCCATAATACTGAAAATTAGGAGGTACCGTTATATGGGGGCTACCAGAAAAAGTGGACCTATATTTATAATTTTTTGTGGGGACATTAAGTACCCAATAAGAACCCAATGTACCAAATTTCAGCGAATTCGGCTGGAAAACGCGCTCAAGAACCCCAAAATACCGAAAATTGGGGGGTACCCTTATTTGGGGGCTATTGGAAAAAATGGACCTATATACATAGTTTTTTGTAGAGAGATTTGGTACCTATTAAGAACTCGAAATACTAAATTACAGCGAATTCGGTGGAAAAATACGATCAAAACCCCCAAAATACTGAAAATTATGAGGTAACGTTATATAGGGGCTACCAGAAAAAGTGGACCTATATTTATAATTTTTTGTGGAGACATTTAGTATCCAGCAAGAATTCAATTTACCAATTTTCAGCGTATTCGGTTGAAA
>NW_026889263.1:0-12565 GCF_032173495.1 Musca vetustissima
GACCTTAAAAAATAATTTTTAAAAAATCCACGCCTTGTGTTGATGGACCTTAAAAAATAATTTTTAAAAAATCTACGCCTTGTGTCGATGGACCTTAAAAAATAATTTTTAAAAAATCCACGCCTTGTGTCGATGGACCTTAAAAAATAATTTTTAAAAAATCCACGCCTTGTGTCGATGGACCTTAAAAAATAATTTTTAAAAAATCCACGCCTTGTGTTGATGGACCTTAAAAAATATTTTTTAAAAAAACCACGCATTGTGTGTATGGACCTTAAAAAATAATTTTAAAAAAATCCACGCCTTGTATGTAGGGACCTTAAAAAATAATTTAAAAAAAATCCACGCCTTGTGTCGATGGACCTTAATAAATAGTTTTTAAAAAATCCACGCCTTGTGTCGATGGACCTTAAAAATAATTTTTAAAAAAATCCACGCCTTGTATGTAGGGACCTTAAAAAATAATTTAAAAAAAATCCACGCCTTGTGTCGTTGGACCTTTAAAATATTTTTTAAAAAAATCCACGCCTTATGTAAGTCCTCATAAATATTAAAAAAAAGAACTTCTGTATTTGTTTTCAATATTTATTACACATACACACTCTTACACACATACACTTATTTCTAGAAAAAAATTCAAAATAATCAGTCTCTCTTTGAATTCCCCTCAACATCTCCGCCTTCATCGTCATCATCCTCATATTCCAAATCATTTAAGCCTTTGGCCAATTTTCGAGCCACCCTTTGCATTAGCTGCTCCAAATCCATATCCACGGTCACGCATTTACGTTGTGGAATATCATAGACCTGATCCGTCGGACACTGAATACGTTCACAACGCATTGGACCAAACCACGAGCTAACATCCTTATAGCCAGGCCTACAGCCACATTCGTTGTGACCCACACAATGGGTATGCGCTGCGGCACAACCACCCGTACAGATGGGACGACATTCTAGATATTCCGTGGTATTCGGCGGTATTATGGACCGAACATGATGATTGTGAGATTCTTCATAGCCTCGTTTGCACTGACATTTCTCGGGTTCACTGCAATAGCTGTTCTCCGGACATTTGTTGCTGCAGATGGGTTCACATAGGCCAAAGAGGATTTTTCGAAAACCAGGACAACAGACGCGTACCGTCTCCACCCGCATACGATCTTCCATTTCGACATAATATTCCAGATGGGTTGTATCCAATTTGTGACGGGTCTTGGTGACCGGTGCCTGGTACTTGACCGTGATATTCTTATAGCAATGACCTGTGGTGATGGTCAGGGCTGTGTTGAAATCCAACAGCTGGTGGCTAATGTAGATGAGTATGAAACGTATACCCAAGGTCCTGGTCATCATTGCTGCGTCGTCGATCGGGACAGATGTTCCGTTGTGCGCGAGCTTTAGTAAATGCGACAACAAACTGTTGGCGATTTCTTTGTTTTTGCCTTACAACACGCTTTGCAAGTTGTAGTTTCTTTCTTTCATGAATGGATGAGTGATTGTGCATCGGAATCGACAACGATGATGAGGAGAGCGAGAGAGCAAATAAATCACTTGATGACTTTTTCCATTGTCTTATGTTAGGGGAAGAGGGGCGGACGGGTATTAAACGACCAGGCGGATGAGCTAAAATAATTTACAAAAAAATCCATGCTTTGCCTAATTAAAACAAAATATTTTTTAAAAAATCCATGCTTTGCCTAATTAAAAAAAATATTTTTTAAAAAATCCATGCTTTGCCTAATTAAAAAAAAATATTTTTTAAAAAATCCATGCCTTGTCTAATTAAAAAAAATATTTTTTAAAAAATCCATGCCTTGTCTAATTAATAAAAAATAAATTTTAAAATAATCCACGCCTTGTCTAATTAATAAAAAATAAATTTTAAAATAATCCACGCCTTGTCTAATTAATAAAAAATAATTTTTAAAAAATCCACGCCTTGTCTAATTAATAAAAAATAAATTTTAAAATAATCCAATAATAAAAAATAATTTTTAAAAAATCCACGCCTTGTCTAATTAATAAAAAATAATTTGTAAAAAATCCACGCCTTGTCTAATTAATAAAAAATAATTTGTAAAAAATCCACGCCTTGTCTAATTAATAAAAAATAATTTGTAAAAAATCCACGCCTTGTCTAATTAATAAAAAATAATTTTTAAAAAATCCACGCCTTGTCTAATGAATAAAAAATAATTTTTAAAAAATCCACGCCTTGTCTAATGAATAAAAAATAATTTTTAAAAAATCCACGCCTTGTCTAATGAATAAAAAATAATTTTTAAAAAATCCACGCCTTGTCTAATGAATAAAAAATAATTTTTAAAAAATCCACGCCTTGTCTAATTAATAAAAAATAATTTTTAAAAAATCCACGCCTTGTCTAATTAATAAAAAATAATTTTTAAAAAATCCACGCCTTGTCTAATTAATAAAAAATAATTTTTAAAAAATCCACGCGTTGTCTAATTAATAAAAAATAATTTTTAAAAAATCCACGCCTTGTCTAATGAATAAAAAATAATTTTTAAAAAATCCACGCCTTGTCTAATTAATAAAAAATAATTTTTAAAAAATCCACGCCTTGTCTAATTAATAAAAAATAATTTTTAAAAAATCCACGCCTTGTCTAATTAATAAAAAATAATTTTTAAAAAATCCACGCCTTGTCTAATTAATAAAAAATAATTTTTAAAAAATCCACGCCTTGTCTAATTAATAAAAAATAATTTGTAAAAAATCCACGCCTTGTCTAATTAATAAAAAATAATTTTTAAAAAATCCACGCCTTGTCTAATTAATAAAAAATAAATTTAAAAAAAAATCAGCCTTGTCTAATTAATAAAAAATAATTTTTAAAAAATCCACGCCTTGTCTAATTAATAAAAAATAAATTTAAAAAAAAATCAGCCTTGTCTAATTAATAAAAAATAATTTTTAAAAAATGTTCTGATAAGAACGATTATCCCTCCCCTATAGCAAAATTGCTGGCTATTGTTGTTGGACCTTCCGTAGGGTATTCCAGACAACAACAACAACATATAAAACTGATAAAATCCACACAATAACATCTTCATCTTGAGCTTGTGGTTTTTTGTTATTGTGCAGCCTGCATGCATTGTGGTGGCGCATATTTGGGAACACTTCTTCTGGCCCAAGCGACGCACTCACTGTCCACGACTGATAATCGCCTACCGAATGCACACACAATTAATCTCTCATTAAAAAAATTATAATTCATTTGTTATTAGTATTAATGAATTGCTACGTTGTTATTTGTGCGGCTGTTGTTGTTGTTCTTCTTCGTATACTGCGGCTGACCCTCTTTCCGAGTGTAGGGCTCAGCTCAGTTCGAAAAACTTTATCTCATAGCCGTTTGTCTTGATAGCGATTGCGATGCCAAACTGAACTGGCGTGATGTCTCACAATATTCTATTCTAGAAAAACAAAATAACCCAGTAAACTATGGTGTCCCCTCCAGTCCAGGCAGGGAGTTGTCTGATTAGGTTCAACGGCTTCAAAGAATAATTTGCCGACACAATCAGAAATTGGACGGCCGATTAGGAAATTTGAAATTTTTCAGATGCTGATAAGGTAGAGGGGGGTGCAGATGAGAATATGAAAATATTTTGTTATAATCTCACCACACTGTTTGCTTGGTAATCTGCTGCTAAGAGTCAGGGAAACATCTGAAATCGAACGAAAAGACACGAGCGAAATTTAAGGGGTCACCATTCTATAAATATTTTTTGATTAATAGCCAGTCAACATTGATGATGTATAGATACTGAGGGAATGCGGTTCACGTGCCCTCATGAAGGTTTTAAAAATTATTTTTCAAAAACTTAGACAAGGCGTGGATTTTTTTAAAAATTATTTTTAAGGTCCATACACACAAAGCGTGGATTTTTTACAAATTTTCTTTAAGGTCCATACACACAAAGCGTGAATCTTTTAAAAATTATCTTTAAGGCCCAAACACACAAGGTGTGGATTTTTTATACCCTCCACCATAGTATGGAGGGTATATTAATTTTGTCATTTCGTTTGTAACTCATCGAAATATTCATTTCAGGGTAAAATTCTAAGACGATCCGTCCGTCTGTTGTAATCACGCTATCTTCTGAAGGAATTGAGATAGGGTGCTGAAATTTTGCATAGAGTCGTCTTATGTCTGCAGGCAGGTTAAGTTCGAAGATGGGCTTTATTGGTCCACGTTTAGACATAGCTCCCATATAAGGGCATTTTGAGGCTCTTGAGCACCTATTTTTAGGCTCTTGAGCACGTTTTTCAACCCAATTCGCTGAAATATGGAGCATTGGGTTCTTATTGGGTACCAAATATCTCCACTAAAAATTATAAATATAAGTCCATTTTTTCTAGTAGGTCCCATATAAGAGTACCCCTAAATTTCGGTATTTTGGGGTTCTTGAGCGCGTTTTTCCTCCGAATTCGCTGAAAATTGATACATTGGGTTCTTATTGGATACCAAATATCTCCACTAAAAATTATAAATATAAGTAAATTTTTTCTGGTAGCCCCCATATAAGGGTACCCCCAATGTTCGGTATTTTAGGGTTCTTGAGCGCATTTTTCAACCGAATTCGCTGAAATTTGGTATTTTGTAGTCGTATATGGTAACAAATCTCCCTACCAAAAAATTATTAACATTCACTCCGTTTTAGGGGTCGTCCCCATATTATCCCCTTTTTATACCATTCACACACTGTGGGTATTATGTCATTGTGCATATGTTTCTAACAGGCAAAAGGAATCGCGATAGACCCATTTCCTTTTGAGAATATGCATAGAATCACTTTCTGAGTCGATTTACGCATGTCCGTCCGTCCATGGAATTTTGTGAACAAGGTACAGGTCGCATTTATGAACCGATTTGGATGAAATTTTGCACAGTTCACTTATTTGGCCCAAGGATGACCCCTATTGAAAATCGGTTGAGATTTAGATATAGCTCCCTTATATAGTTTCGTCCGATGTTAGGTAAGTGATGCACCAAACTCCCAATATTTGTCCGATTGAGACAAAATTTTGCACAGAGTATTGAATTAGGTCTCGACTGATGTATGTGAAATTTTGTTGGAATCGGTACAGATTTAGACATAGCTGCTATATATAGTTTCGTCCCATTTTATGTAAATGAAGCTCCATACTGCCAATATTTATCTGATTGAGACAAAATTGTGCACAGAGTACTGAATTAGGTCCCGACTGATGTATGCGAAATTTCTATATCTACAGGATATTGTAGATATTAAAATGTCTTACATGTACCCATAGTGGTGAAGGGTATCATATAGTCGGCTCCGTCCGGCTTTTGAACTTTCCTTACTGGTTTTCAATTGGTTCAAACATCTATCTAGATAGCACATTTAATTTCGCCCGATTCCATCTCAATGGTCCTCCAAAGATTCTATATATGTTATATATACAGGATATTGTAAATCTTGTGTATGTATCCAAAGTGGTGAAGGGTATCATATAGTCGGCCCCGTCCGACTTTTGAACTTTCTTTGCTGGTTTATATTAAAATAGTTATCCTTATATTGAAATAGTTATCTTATTTGTTTGGTTCTAAGACGCTGTTGTAATTATTTAACCTGCGGAGGATATCGAGAACATTGAGCTATAGTCCACATTTAGGCCTAGCCCTACACAAGGCGTGGATTTTTATACCCTACACAACTATGCTGTCAGGGTATTATATCTTTGAGCAGCCCCAAGAGTTTGTAACGCCGCGAAATATTGGTGCTAGACCCTTCATTAAGTATACCGATCGTCATATTTCGACTAGCTGAGTCGATCTGGACATGAGTGTCCGTCCGTCCGTCTGCCCATTATAATTTGTAAACACGATACAGGCAACAGTTATAGACAAATTTTCACGAAATTTTGCATGTAGAATAGGTTCTGGCCAATGAAGACCCCTATTGTTTTTGGTAAAGATCGGTTAATATGTAGGGGATGAAATGGAGAAAAAAACGTTATTTTTGTCTGATTTTCTGATTGCTCCAGAGGCCGCAATTATGGCCCAAACATCGCGAGATTTTACATGGAGATTGGGATCGGGCCAAAGAATAACCATGCCTGTTTTGATAAAGATCAGTCAATAATAAATCAATAATAAATCCTGAAGATCATAGACCCGATTTGTATTCTATAGCGTATATATTAAATACTGAAGGTCATAGACCCAAAAGGCTGATAATATATCCAAGAGGAGTGGTTGACCTTTAAATTGAAACCAATTACATTGTCGTATTCACTCGGATGTGGGAGATACACTTAAATATTTGCAGGTGCTTAAGTATTGATATAGTATTCAGTAACCCCTTAACACCCTAGAGGGCAGAAATATTGCGCCGATCGCTTTTAAATGTTCAATGAGGTTCCAGTTATGGTCAATGATAATGCCTATATTTTTCGGTTATGATAAGATAATAATTTTGGGATGAAGTGGACCGAAAACTCAAATTTTGTATTTTCCCACGGTGAAGGGAATCTGGACAAGTAATTAGAAGTGCTGTACTGAATATTAGTAACATTTGTTGACCTCTAGTCGGTCAAGAGGTTGCAAATGTCGCGAAATATAGTCCTAGCACAGAACTACCACGAAAGTTAGATTTTCGTGGTAGTTGTGTAAAGTATCATATGGTCGGTCCCGTCCGACTATACTGCTCCGCTCACTGGTTTAAAATTTATTATACCCTTCACCACACTGTGGTATAGGGTATTATGTCTTTGGGCATATGTTTGTAACAGGCAAAAGGAAACGAGATAGACCCATAGTTCTTTTTGAGAATATGCATAGAATCACTTTCTGAGTCGATTTATGCTTGTCCGTCCGTCTGTTGGTGTTAAATTGTATACAAAGTACAGGTCGCATTTATAATCCGATTTGGATGAAATTTGGCACAGCTCAAGGATGAACCCTATTAGAATTGGGAAAAATCGGTTCAGATTTAGATATAGCTCCCATATATATCTTCGTCCGATTTAATGTAAATGGTGTACCAAAGTCCCTATATATCTTTTGATTTGCCCGAAATTTGGCACAGCGAAATGAATTAGGTCTAAAATGATGTGTTCTAAGTTTTGTGAAAATCGGTTCTGATTTAGATATAGCTCCCATATATATTTTCGTCCGATTTCAGGTAAATGGTGTACCAAAGTCCCTATATATCCATCGATTTGCACGAAATTTGGAATAGCGTACTTAATTAAGCCTAGAACGATGTGTGCTAAGTTTCGTGAAAATCGGTTCATATTTAAATATAGCTCCCATATATAGTTTCGCGCGATTTAAATAAATGGTGTACCAAAGTCCCTATATATCTTTCGATTTTCATGAAATTTGGTAAAGCCTACTGAATTAGGTCTGTAGTGATGTGTGCTAAGTTTCCTGAAAATCGGTTCAGATTTAGATATAGCTCCCATATATATGTTCGTCCGATTTCAGGTAAATGGTGTACCAAAGTTCCTATATATCTTTCGATTTTCATGAAATTTGGTAAAGCCTACTGAATTAGGTCTGGAATGATGTGTGCTAAGTTTCGTGAAAATCGGTTCTGATTTAGATATAGCCCCCATATATATTTTCGTCCGATTTAAGGTAAATGAGGTACCAAAGTCCCTAAATATCTTTCGATTTGCACGAAATTTGGTACAGCCTACTGTATTAGGTCTGGAATAATGTGTGCTAAGTTTCGTGAAAATCGGTTCCGATTTAGATATAGCTCCCATATATAGTATATCGTCCGATTTTAGGTAAATGGTGCACCAAAGTCGCTGCTAATCTTTTGATTGGCACGAATTTTGGCATAGCGTATTGAATTAAGTCTGGAATGATGTGTACACCTCCTATATATATTTTCGTCTGATTTTAACTAAATAATGCACTAAAGACTCTAAACTTGCCCAAATGAAATGAAATTTAGCATAGGTTCCAGAAAGATATAAAAATCACATATTTAAGTTCGTTCAATTTCATGTCAAAATTCCTTCAAAAAGGCGACGTCTTTTCGGATACATATGTACCCAAAGTGGTGAAGGGTATCATATAGTCGGCCCAGTCCGACTTTACAACTTTCCTTACCGGTTTTTTAATTGAGGACTTACACAAGGCGTGGATTTTTTAAAAAATTGTTTTAAGGTCCATTTCTAGGCAAGATTATATTAAAAAAAGCTTAAAACCATACAAAATTTTTTTATTATATTTTTTTATTAAAAAATAAATATTGATTTTTAATTGGCTCGTACTAGTATGTGGTCACTTAACACCAGGCCTACCGCAGACTCATTTCTTCTTACCACAATACGAACGACATTTCACACACAAATATAAGACGACACCGAAAATACAAATGACACCCACACATATATAAATTAAATTTTCAAAGGTTAGGGGTGGCTCCTCACAATATTTGGCCTTGGTGATTTTTGTGTATTTCTCCATGAATTTTTTCGAATTGCAAACACATTCCCCTTCCCCAGTACAATGGGCATTTTTCATACAACATAACTTCGAACATTTATATTGGGAATTTTCACACAGATTATCGAAATTGAAAATTTCAGCAAAGGACAAATTGGGTGAGGGATTTGGTGGCGCTGTTGTTGTTGTTGTTGGTGGTGTTGTTGGTTTTGGACAAAGATTGTTGGTTTCCTCAGAGCCAACGGAACACACACACTTTCCCTGCACACATTCGGCATATTGTGAACAGCATTTGTCCGCGGCACATTTTGTATAGGCTGGATTGCAAATTATTTCGGGAATACAGGTTAGGGTGCCATTTATCGAAACTTCTTCATAGTAGCCTTCCAGACACTGGCATTTTCCATCCCGACATTGGCTATTGGTACCACAATCTCCGGGGCATTTGCTTTGATTTTCGATTAGCGGTTGACAGCCAACGGCTGTGGCGTTCCCATCCTCATATTCTGAGAATCCCGCTTTACACTGACATTTATCTGAAACACCACATTCCATGTTCTCCGGGCATTTCGAAGGATCACAATGAACTTCTTCGGCTACAAAATTATGACATTGCAGGTCATCATCAGCACGTTTTGTGCAAATGCGAAATTTAAAATTGCCAGAAATATTGAAATTTTTAAAAACATTTTTCTAAGCCTACCGCAAACCTTTGTAAACGAATTCCAAATTTCGACTAAAATTTTTGGATAACGTTTTGGATATTTTGCTACAATTGCGGATGAAAGGTTATTGGAGTGTTCTGATAACATTCCCCTGAATGTTATCAGAACACTCCAATAACCTTTCCCGTCATAATATTTCGCATAGAGACGGAATAAAAAAAAATCACACAATTCACACATATGGGATGGATATTCGGAAATCTTACTTCCGTTTGCATATCGCCTATACAAAAAAATCAAAATTTTGAAACAATGTCAAAATATGTGAATTTTTGATTTATTATAACCCACTGTAACTGATAAGGATGTTAGCAATTTTCGAAAGATTACATAGAGGCCTTGTGGTAATGCCTAAATCATTTTTTAAATGATACCCTTCACCACTTTGGGTATGTTGTCTCCTATAAGACGTAGAATTCTCGAAGAAAATATTGACATGAAATTATATACAAGAACATTATTACAGACGAAATTCAGTACGCTGTGCCAAATTTCGTGCAAATCGAAAGATATACAGGGTCTTTGATGCACAAATTACCTTAAATCGGATGAATATATATGAGCTATATCTAAATCAGAACCGATTTTCACGAAACCCTGCACACACCATTCTACACTTAATGCTGTACGCTATGCCAAATTTCGTGCAAATCGAAAGATATATAGGGGCTTTGGTACACAATTTACCTTAAATCGGACGAAGCTATATATGGGAGCTACATCTAAATCTGAACTGATTTTCACGAAACATTGCACACATCATTCTAGACTTAATTCAGTATGCTATGCCGAATTTCGTGCAAATCGAAAGATATATAGGGGCTCTAGAGGACTATTTACCTAAAATCGGGCGAAACTATATATGGGAGCTATATCTAAATCTGAACCGATTTTCACGAAACTTTGCACACATCATTCTAGACTTAATTTAGTACGTTGTGCCACATTTCGTGCAAATCGAAAGATATATAGGCACTTTGGTGCACCATTTACCTTAAATCGGACGAAGATATATATGGGAGCCAGGGACGTACGCAGGGGGGCGGCCCTGGGGGCCCGCGCCCCCCCCCCGAAATGAATTTTTTTCACAGTAAATTTATGTTTGCAACAGCGAATTTTTTCATTTTGTACTACCGGGCCCCCCCCGAAATGAAATTCTGTGTACGTTGCTGATGGGAGCTATATCTAAATCTGAAACGATTTTCGCGAAACTTTGCGCACATAATTCGTGACCTTATTCATTACACTGTGCCAAATTTCGTGCCAATTGAAAGATATATATGGTCTTTGGTGCACAATTTACCTTAAATCGGACGAAAATATATATGTAAGCTATATCTAAATTTGAACAGATTTTTCCCACTTTCAATAGGGTTCGTCCTTGGGCCAAACAAATGAGCTGTGCCAAATTTCATCCAATTCGGATCATAAATGCGACCTGTACTTTGTTTACAATTTAACATGGACAGACAGACAGACGGACGGACATGCATAAATCGACTTAGAAAGTGATTCTATGCATATTCTCAAAAGGAACCATGGGTCTATCTCGATTATTTTTGCCTGTTACAAACATATGCACAATGACATAATACCCTGTACCACAGTGTGGTGAAGGGTATAAAAAACCACGCCTTGTGGTAATGCCACAAAAAATAATTTTTAAACAAAATCCACGCCTTGAAAATATTGTTCTATATGATCCAGCGATGTCCACAGAAGTTAACCAGACTTTTGATTCCGGAGTTGTCAAACTTTATTTACAGCACTCAAACCTTTATTTACAACACTCGTTACTTTACACTTATGACGATACTTTACAGATCGAGCCGATACTTAACAACTCAGCTTATACTTGACAACTGAGACTATGTTCTATGGTTACAACTTATTTTATCTACTTCTTACATACTCTAGCTGATCCTATTTATAGATAATTCTAATTCTAGATTATTCTTAAGATTAGTTGTTTCGATTTCCATCTCTATTAAAAGTAATCATCAATTACATACCCAACATAATGTGGTAATGACTAAAAAAAATTTTTAAAAATCCTTGGCTTGTGGTTATGATTAAAAAATAATTTTTAAAAAATCCACGCCTTGTGTTACTTACATACTTACTTTACTTGGCTGGCTTGTTACAGAACGGTTGTTCCATAAGCCGAGCTTAAAAAAGATTTCCAAGCGCGTGAGCTGGGTCATTCTCATTCATTTGCACAACATGGCCTAGCCACCGTAGTCGCTGCAGCTCATTACGACTGACTATGTCGATGTCCGCGTATAAATTGTAAAGCTCGTGGTTCATTCGACGCCGATATTCACCGTCGACGCAGATCGGCCCGTAGATCTTTCGGAGAATTTTTCGTTCAAACACCCCAACGGCAAAGCCTCATCTGCTTGCACAAGTACCCATGCTTCAGATCCATATAACAGTACGGGTAGTATCAGCGTCTTGTAAAGTTTGAGTTTGGGCGGGCGGGAGTAGGGCTTGTTTCTAAACTGCTTACTTAGACCATAGTAGCATCTGTTGGCCATCACAATTCTTCTCCGAATTTCAAAACTGATGGCATTCGTTTTATTTATGGCGGTACCTAGGTATATAAAATCTTCAACTACCTCGAAGCTGTAGTTCTCAAGTTCCACAGTTGGTCCGAGTCTAGTGGACGTCTTGCGTGTTGATACCATTAGCTTGGTCTTCTCGCCGTTTACTGCCAGACCCACTTTGGCAGACTCCTTTTCAATTTGTTCAAAGGTGGCTGTTACCGCTGGCAATGTTCGACCCATTATATCGATGTCATCGGCGTAGGCAAGTAACATTTGTTGTTTGGTTTACAGAGTGCCATTTCTGTTCACCTTTGCGTCTCGTATGATCTTTTCCAGCAGGATGTTAAAAAGATCACACGACAAACTGTCGCCTTGTCTGCTAGACCCACTTTGGCAGACTCCTTTTCAATTTGTTCAAAGGTGGCGGTTACCGCTCGCAATTTTCGACCCATTATATCGATGTCATCGTCGTAGGTAAGTAACATATGATGTTCGGTGTACAGAGTGCCATTTATGTTCACCTTTGCGTCTCGTATGATCTTTTCCAGCAGGATGTTATAAAAATCACACGACAAACTGTCGCCTTGTCTGAATCCTCCTTCGGCATTGAAGGGCTCCGATAGGTCCTTTCCTACTTTAACTGCTGACTTTGTGTCACTTAAAGTTATCCTGCATAGCCGTATTAATTTTGCGGGAATGCCGAACGTAGACATGGCTTTAAACACCTCTGAACGGATAGGGCTGTCGACTAATAGGTGGTATGTGTGTTTTTCGAGGGTTTTTTTCCAAATTTTGGCACAGAGTGAACATCTGGTCAATGGTGGATTTGCAGGTCTTAA
>NW_026889264.1:0-12780 GCF_032173495.1 Musca vetustissima
GATCAAACATGTACCCTTTTCAAATATTTTTTTTTTAGTTTTGGGATTACCGATTATGTTATTCACATGATATTGCTTTACCTCCTGAACGACTACGCCTGTTTGAATACCATTCATACATGCTTGATAGGGTTGTTGATCTATTGGTTCACGCTTATAACTTTGGACCTCTCTCTCTCTAGATCATGAAGATCTCTCCTGATGTTCCTGGGTGGAGGAAGTTCGATAAGGCTATGACGGGGGAGTTCCCGATGATAACACCCAAGCAAATACTGCATATTCTTTCACTGCGTATCACTTACATTCCCAAACCACACTGGCGCCACATAGTTTGCCAGTCTTTATACCATGTGGATAAGGTTTATTTGTCAGCGCCCCAAGTGTCGGCGGCTAGCGACTAGAGGACCTTGTTTCTACTTCTCAGATTATCGAATAAAGCAGTGACTTGCACAGACGACTTGAAAAGGCTATCGAACGTTACTCCCATAGTCTTCAGCGAGAGCTTCTTTTGAAGAAATTCACAAGATCACTTATGTCGAAGTTTAACCTCCCACAAATGTCATCCATAATGGGACCCGACGCCATGACGTACAATGATCCACATACATTACGATCTCGGTGGTTGTGGAATTTCAGAAATGTAGAGGTTAAAAATTCCGGAGAACTCCCCGTTTCATTCTACGGGGTTTGGACTTCCTGTTTCTGTTCCATACAAATAGTTGATTATACAACGTCTCAAACACGGCTGGAGATTTGTCTTTTCTATGACCACGAAGTCCTTCGATAGGTCAAATGCCACCATAACTGTTCGTTTGCACGGCCTGTTCTGGATAAGTCCTCTGCTAATATGTGTGAAAATGTCGTGTAATGCTGTTATGGTGCTGTGCATCTTATCTTATACCATCATGCCTATATTCCATTCTTTAGGAACTATGTGGGTGGTTAACGACAAGTTGAGGGTTGGTGTTAAATACTCAACTCTGCTTAAGCATTATTATCCGTGCCCAACGCTTTGGTGACATCTGCAACCTCCTTCAACGTCCTCCGCTCCCTTATACGACGTACTGCCCACCTTTTTGCCCTGCCACTCTTTTATACCATCCTGCCTATATTCCATGCTTTAGGAAATATGTGGGTGATTAACGACAAGTTGAGGGTTGGTGTTAAATACTCAACTCTGCTTAAGCATTATCATCCGGGCCCAACGCTTTAGAGAACTTAGCATTTTTGATGACATCTACAACCTCCTTCAACGTCCTCCGCTCCCTGCCACTCTCGGGGTGCTCAATGAATTAACGGTTAAAATAACCCCCGCGCCTCTTTGGGTCTGTCACAGTTACAGCCGTCATATCATCCTTTCTTCCAGGATTCGAGATTTGCCCACAATTTACTTGTTCCGGTGACAGTGTTGCATTGCTTCAGGTGATCTAGATACTTTTCCCTTTTGTGCTGGCATACTAGCCTACTGAATTCAAGGGTTAATTCTCGCATCCTTGGGTCTTAAGGGGTTGTACGACGGATCCCATTACGTTCATTAGCCAATACCGTTGCCTCTGTTGGGAAGTTTCGTCTTACTTGGGTATTCGACCAGCAGGTCTGATGATTTTACGGACATTTCTATCAAATTGCTCTGTACTGGACAGAATGGAGTAAAAAGAATGCAAGTCGCCCACCTCCGATTTATTTACTGTTGAGGATACTGCGGGGGTGTCTCGTATTCCGATGACGACGATTCCTCAGACAAACTGGGAGGCGTTCTAGCATGAAGTGACGTAACTTTTTTCGGAGTACTCCTGGATCCGGTTTAGACTAGAGCAAACGCGAAAAAAGCACCCATTCTCTACATCCATTGCATCTCAACGAGATGGATATATGATGGATGCGGATGTGACAAACACTACACAACCATGTTCTGGGGTTTCTTTGTATCCCGCACGGACAAACATGGTTCGGAGCAGGCATTCAGGGATAAAATGCCGCTCCCATTACAAAAAAAAAGTCAATCCGGTACATAGAACCAGCACCAGCATTATAAGATTGATACAAGTGACCAAGTAGACCACATATAACGGCACCTCCCAATATTCGGTTTTTTACGTTCTTTCTCCGAATTGGCTGTAATTTGTAATTTTGAGTACTCTCGGGATCTTCCTACTAAAAATGATCAGTATTGGTCCACAGTACCTCCAATCGTGGTCTACGTATTGTGTAGCTCACATTTCCCCAATCAAGTAAATCTAATTTCAAGTTATAAACCTTAATCCTACAAAATCCCGCCATGCCCAAATAAAAGTATCGCCCTATTTTCGGTAATTTGAAAATGTGCAAAAATTTTAAACATAAGCCTATGATTGGGCGTAGCTCCTGAAGGTTTCAGTTTTCCAATTTTTCATTTGTCCAAATAATCTGTAAGCATATAATTTATGTGGTTACATATGTAGTGACCATATAAAGGATGGTATAAAAAGTTCGACCCGGCTGAATTTAACGAAGTTTCTACTTGATACTGGTTCAAATTACCTATGGTCAATCGATTTTATAAGCTTTCCTGCCCTCTGATTATCTTAAACCTTTTCCCTAAGATTGAAAATAATAATTACAGAATTTCCAAAACACATCGAAATTATCGATATTTAATCTATTCAAATCCACATCGGAAATGGTGTAAACGTCATTTAAAATTCTATTGCTTTTCTAAATAAGACACATTACACACACACACCGTCTTATCGTTCGCATCGATCTCAATATTTAAAATGTTAATTTCTGGTTTTATATCCCCACATCGAAATTGTAATCCATTCACAATTTAGTATCGGCAACAAAACAAAAAAAAAATGCAACCGACCGACGACGACGTAGCACAATCTTGATTGTTGGCAACACTGTCTTCTCTTGATTGGTATGGCTGCGGTTTCTGGTTGGGGTTTTTTGTTGTTGTCGTTTGTTTAGTTGCTGCTGCCGCTGCTGTTATTTGTTGAAATGACATCGCGCACCGCTCACTTAAACAACAACATCGGTGCGATAATAATCTCGAGCGTATTTCGGTAGCTACTGCTGCGTAAATTACACTTGAAATCATGACAGCAACAACAACGTGTTTTGCTTTCTTTATAGTGGTTTGTTTTGTTGTTTTGTGCTGTGTTGTGTTTTGTTCGGTTGTTTGCTTTACTTCGGTGGTTTCGTTCTGTCTGTTGTGTTGTGAGTGTGTGTTGTTGGTTCAATCCCTAATCTGTTTATGTCACGTTTTGTATTCTTTTCATATCGGAGCAGTAGTTTTCGTGTTGTTGTTTTTTTTTTCATTCAATATTCGTGTTGTTGTTGTTATTAATGTTGGTTGTTGTTCGTTTACAAAGTTTTTGGGGTTTTGAAAAGTTCCAAGATCCAACAAGAACAAACGTAACGCAACGAAATAAGGTGTACAATATACGTCGTTCGGTACACCGATCGCAGTGATCCAATGCGACGAGTTGTTGTTTGTACTTGACAAGCAGCTACAAAATGAAACGTCGTATGTACGAGTATGTCGATCGCCGATAAGAAAGGAAGGAACGTGTCTGCCACACCGGTTATTTGGAGAGATTTTTAATTAGGAACTTACATGATCGATTAGATGAATCCGAATACTTTGTTAACGTTAAGTTTCGGTGTTATTGTTGTTGTTTTTTAATTTGTAATTCAAAATAAATTAATTTTAAATCGTTTTTCTATTTGAGGTTTATGGCGAAGTCGCATTAATTCCGGTGTTTCTATAAAAATTGATGTTTTTTTATTGACTTCTAGAAAATTCAGATTAATTGCTGTATCGAAATGGGGAAAATCTTTAATTAGATCCATATTCCATGTGCCCAAGTTTTCTTACATATATTAGGCCAGGGCGTAATTTATATACCGTTCGGAAATTCCGGACTATACCCTTTAAAATACCGAAAATGGACTGTGGTCTTTATATGGATAAAAGTTTCAAAATGCCGAAAATGGGAAATGGCCTTCTTATGGAGGCCTGGAATGCCACATTAACATCGGTTGGAAAAAGGAACAAAAACTTTGGAAATACCGAAAATTGGGTGGAAAGTTTATGTGGGGGCTATTCTATTGAGAATTTTCTGCAATTATGTATTTCATTCTCCAAAACGAGTCGAGACTTCCATATGAGGGATATATCAAAAATTCTCTACTTGGTTTTTATTCGATGGGAAATGCGAGTTAAATATTGCATTAGACATTTTTTACACTTTACGCGTGAGTTTGCTTATTTGGATAGCCATCGTGCGAATTTGAGACCATGGGACGCCACACCACGATTGCCGAGAGAATGTTAGTTCTTCACCGTACTAAACTATGGAAATCTCATCGGAAAATAGCGGAAATACTCAATACAACTCGATCTGCTGTCCAAAAAAATATATATTGAGGCAGAAACCGAAACGCGATTGCTCCAACAAGTGGTCGATAATCCAAAGCTAAGTGCACATAAAATTAATGAAAATATAAAGAAATGTCTGGAAACAATTCTGAGAATTTGGCGAAAGCATCGTCTTCGTGGTAGAATTGCTGTGAAAACCCCATTCATGAACCCCAAAAACCGGAAAATCCAATTGGAGTTCATTCAGGAACACGAAAAAAGAATTTTGCATTTTGGAAATCTGTTATTTTTGTTTGGGACGGATGGAGCAAGTACGGTATGGCGGAGAGTGAATGGAGCCGTGAACCCTAAGAAAACATTTCTAACCGTAAAACACGAAGGAAGCTCTCTAATGGCTATAAAGGGTTGTATGAGCGCTGCTGGATCTCGTTTTTATGGAAGGAATTATTGATAAGATTTATTATTTAAACATTCTGAAATAAAATTTGAATTTTTTGATTGGGGAGAACATTTCTATTTTATAAAGATAATAGCCCAAAAGTCACAGGTCGTTCGAGAACGAATGCTTTATAATTGTCTAAAAGTGATTCAAACACCTCCTTAATCCTCGCCTACGCCGACGACAGCGACATAATGGGTCAAACATTGCGAGCGGCAACAGCCACCTTTGAACGAATTAAGAAGGATTTTGCGAGAGGGACTGACAGTAAATGGCGAGAAGACCAAGCTTATGGTATCAACGCGCAAGACGTCCAGTAGACTCGGACCAACTGTGGAAATTGAAAACTGTAGCTTTGAGATGGTGAACGATTTTATATACCTATGTACCGCCATGAACAAAACTAAAACATGAGTTTTGAAATCCGAAGAGGAATAGTGTTGGCCAACATAGTGTTGGGCAAGCAGATGAGGCAGCTCTTGAAGTTTTTGAGATATTCTCCTTAGGATCTATAGGGTGAATATCGCCATCGAATGAACCATGAGTTGTACCATTTATTCTCTGACATCGACATAGTAAGACGTATCGAGGTGCAGCGACTACGTTATCTAGATTAGGTTGTGAGAATGGATGACGATGCCCCAGCACAAAAGTCTTATAAAAGTGAGTCAACTGATGGTTCGCGCAGAATGGGAAAGCCACGAATTCGATGGAAAGATCAAGTGGAAAACCACATTTCGGAACAGGATCTTTCAAATTGGAAGAGCTGGCATTGTCCTTGACCATAACTAGAACCTCATGGAACATTTCAAAGCGATCAGCGATATATTTCCGCCCTCTAGTGGGGTAATGGGTTACTAAATGATATCTGAATATGTAAGCACCCGTAAATATTTACGTGTAACTCCCGCATCCGAGTGTATACGACAATATAATTGGTATCAATTTAAAGGTCAACAACTCCTTCCTTTTCATTGCAAAATTTAGATCATCAAGCTCGACTCGAAAGAGTATAAATAATCAACAACTCCTTTTTGATTTACTATCAACTTCTCGGCTCTATGTCCTTCAGGAGTAAATATATACGCCATACAATACAATTTTTTCATTTTTCACACAAAAGTCAGGGTCCATTTGACCCGCTAACTATTGACCGATTTTTATCAAAACATGCATGCTTATTTTTTTGGCCCAATCCCCTTCTCCGTGTAAAAATTCGATATATTTGAGCCATATTTGCGGCCTCTGGAGCGACCAGAAAAAACGACAAACATTTAGTATTTGGTCCATTTCGTCCCCTAAATATAAACGATCTTTACCAAAAACAATAGCGGTCTTCATTGGGCCGAACCCATCCTACATGGAAAATTTCGTGAAGATTGGCCCATAACTGTGGCCTGTATCGTGTTTACAAATTATAGTGAACATACGGACGGACGGACACATATGTCTAGATCGACTCAGCTAGTCGAGATATGACGATCGGTATGCTTAAAGGTGGGTCTAGGACCAATATTTCGCAGCGTTACAAACTCTTGGGGCTGCACAAAGCTATAATACCCTGACAACATAGTTGTGTAGGATATAAAACTACCAAGTGGATAATTTTGACTGTGACTCACTGTATATCAAAAATTTCCTACTAAGATGTGTTTTTAATCTTCAAGAACACGAAATGCTAACATACATCCTCCTATATACCATCAAAATACTGAAAATAAGGCGGGACTTTAATATGGAGTCTAAGACCTAACTGGTCATTTGATTCCATTCACTTACCACCGAACACTTCCAAATATTGAACTGGACCTTTATATCAGGTATATATCAAACATGGACCTATATCGAATGTTTTTATGCCCTCCAACATACCCCCAATTTTCGGGAGGGCGTTTTTCAACCATATTCGCTGAAATTTAGTACATTGGGTTCTTATTGGATACCAATTTTCAGTATTTTGGGAGTTTCGATCGTATTTTTCCATCGAATCGGCTGTAATTTAGTATTTTTAGTTCTTAATAGGTACCAAATCTCTCCATAAAAAAATATAAATATCTTTTTTCGGATAGACCTCATATAAGGCTATCCGCAATTTCCGGTAGTTTGGGGTTCTTTAGCGCGTTTGACATTCTGTAGTCGCATATGATAACAAATCTCCATACCACAAATTGTTAATGTTTTTCCCCATATAACCCTCATTTTATACCCTCCCTTTTTGATATGTTCTCTATATTTTCGTTACAAGTACCTGTGAGTATACCAAAGGTGGCGGGTATCCAAAGTCCGGGCGAACTTAACGCTTCTTTCACTTCATATTTTTCATGAACCCGAAATGACAAATTACAGCCGCTGCGATGGGCAAATACAATTAAAATCACCGTCCACATTCCGAAAAGGGGCGCTACTTTTATGTGATGCGTATATAGAACTATATAGAAAAACATCTGAAAATCTGATTTTTACACTCCAAGGTGCCGGAATGCCAAATTACAGTCTGTGAGTCAACAATACCTCTATTTTCAATATTCCGAGCTCTATTTTTAATATTCCGAATAGAATATATTTTTCTGACCAAGAATATAAAAACATATGGGGATCTCCGTTAAATATTTCGTGCTATTGCGAAGGAAATGACAAATTTAATATACACTCCTCCCTATGATGTAGAGAATAATGTTAGATATACGATTTTTTTATTTTCCGTTTAAATTTGCTAAAACGAACACGATCATGCAACTTTGTTAGTTTATCCAGAAAATAAGAAGAATAAAGAAACGCCAAAACCACTTTTTCCTGCAAAAGGTGTAAAACTTTAGAGCTCATTTGTACGCATCACCAAAAACCATGAGATTATGATGCCGATGATGAGGATGCAAGGGCTACAACAACACCATCAAGTTAATAGCATTGGCAACGGATCCTGATGCTAGTGATGATGATGTCGATGATGCCAAAAAAACGATGTGCCAAAGCCTGCCACAATCACAACCCACGGCATGAGTGCTGCTGCATGCTTAGGCAATATTTGTTAGTTGGCAGGTAGTTATGTGTAATTTTTGGAACGTTGGAGGCACCTCGCCAAACCATTGCTACGTTTGTTGGCTCGGCTGGTTGACTGCCTGTTTAGTTGGTTGTTTTGGTATGTTCATTTGACAGTGATTGTTGTGTTTTATGCGCGTGTAAACAAGCCAAGGCTGATAACGATCTTCGCTGCCCTTTTTGTTCATTTCATTTCGTTTTTTGTTCGCTTTTTTCGAAGTACGCTAGTACACTGGGCCATGCCTTGTCTTCAATTCAACGAACCGCGAACACAACCAAAAAGGTATTCGTGATCTGAAATCGTCCATAAAACACTGTTACTTTAGACATGTCAAAAGGAGAGCAGCGAGATTTCAAGAAACTCATCTGGCAGCTGGCCGTATGCTTCCTTCCATCCACTTACCACTGAAGATGATGGTGGTGCTGATGGAGATGACGATGTTGACGATAATGGTGGCAGAGTCGGCCGTAAAGGATTTACCACAAATTGCGCAGTAACATAAAGTTGACGACGATACAAAGTTCGAAGGAAAGTAATGTGTATTGGAAGACGAGGAGCAACGTGATTTCGTTCCAATGTTGAAAAGAATTGTATAGTTGTTGTTATTGGTTCCCCTGGTTTTTTGCTGGCATGCTGTTGTTAATATAGCTGATTTTGTTGTTGTTGTTGCTGTTGCTTTGTATTCCCCATATTTTTGTTCCTGATAAATGGCAGACATTCTGGTGTCTTCGATTTTTTGTGGGTCCATTGCTAAAGGGTGTTTAATGGGAGGTGTGATGGTAATAGGCAAATATACGCAACATATACATATACGCAGGTTCACTGGAATATTACACGATGGTAAATGGAAAGGTCTCGAAGTCCTCATTCCACATTCCACAGTCACAGTCAAAAATATCCACTTGGTTTTATTTTCATTATAAAAATGTGTGAACATGAACATCCTAGCATAAAATAAGTGAAATAAAATAGCCAATATTTATATAAATTCAGTAAAATAGCGGAAATACTCAAAAGCACTCGATCTGTTGTCAAAAAAAAAAAAAATTAAGTGCACGTAAACTTGCTAACATCGCAGAGGAATATCTGGAAAAGAAATGTAACCCAGATACAATTCGAAGAATTTTGCATAAGCAAGGTCTTCATGGTAGAGTGCACTGAAAAAGTAACTCATAAACCCTAAAAATTGAAAATCCCATTGAAGGACTGTATGGCGAATGCATTAAAACTTCTGGTGAGTCACTGTAGATGAGTGTGGCCTAGCGTTGTCCTGGTGGAGCACGACACCTCTCCTGTTGTCCAATTCTGAACGTTTCTGGTCAATTGCTATCTTCAAATGGTCAGTTGTAGAGATCAGTAGAGATCAGAATATAGCATTTGGCCATATGGAACCAACTCATAATAAATAATCCCCTTCCAGTCCCACAGAACCTTCCTGGCATTTAGTCCAGGTTTTGCCACCGTTTGAGGTGTTTCACCGCTCTTTGATCGCACAGGGTTATTGTATGTGATCCATTTCTCATCTCCAATCACCATCCGTTTAAGAAATGGGTCTATCTCATTCCGTTTGACCAAGACTTCGCAGATGGAAATTCGATCCATCGTATTTTTTTCTGTTAATTGATGTGGCATTCAAACATCGAGCTTCTCTTTGAATCCAGCATTATGCAATGTTTTAAAACAGTTTTATGGTCGATTTTTAGCTCCTGTGCGATGTTACGACTGTTAACATGTCAACTTCGATAATTTCTCCGATTTTATCGACATTTTCGACGACTGGCGTAATAGATTTCTGTTTCCCCAATCTAATATAACCCAGAAACAATTCGTAGAATTTTGCATAAACATGGTCGTCATGGTAAGGTTGCACGGAAAAAGCCACTCATAAACCCCAAAAATCGGAAAATGCGATTGGAGTTCGTTCAGGAACACAAACAAAAACATTTTCAATTTTAGAAATCTGTTTTCTTTTTTTTGCTCATGATGGACCAAGTAAGGTATGACACAGAGCTAATAAAATCGTGAACCCTTATCACACAATTCCGACCGTAAAACACGGAGGAGGCTTTGTAATGTGGCTGTATGAACGTTGTCGGAGTAGAAAATCTCGTTTTTATTGAAGGAATTATGCATAAGATTTTCTATTTAAACATTCTAAAAAATAAATTGAAATTAGTGCTGAGAAATTGTACAACTTTCAATATTATCAAGATAATGACCCCAAACACCAGCAGGACGAATAAAGCCGTGGACCCTAAACACACAATTCCGACCTTAAAGCACGGAGGAGGCTCTGTAATGGCATGGGGCTGTATGAGCGCTGCCGGAGTACAGATTCTCGTTGTTATTGAAGGAATTATAGATAAGATTTATTATTTAAACATTCTAAAAGATAATAACTTCAAAAATTAGGATTGGAGACATTTCAATTTTATTAAGATAATGACCCCAAACACATGTCCCAGATCGAATCGAGAATCGATGCTTTAAAATTGTCTAAAAATGATTCAAACGCTTCCTCAGAGCTCGAATTTGAATCCTCTACATTATTTTCGAGTAAAATATTAGAAAACATAACATCACAAGCATACCAAGTCTGAAATTGCTTTACAAGTAGAATGGTGAATAATTCCGACATCTTACACGTAAAACTTGGTAAAATCTATACCGGCAAGGTTGAAAGCTGTAAAAGATAACAAGGAATATCATACTTTAGTACCATTTAGTTTATATGTTCTCTTATAGTACGTACTTTCAAAACTACGACCATATCTCAACACTACACACCAATTCTGACCTAGAAATCTAGCTCTATACTTTAGTACCATTTATCATATCATACTTTAGTACCATTTAGTTTATATGTTCTCTTATAGTACGTATTTTCAAAACTACGTCCATATCTCAACACTACACACCAATTCTGACCTAGAAATCTAGCTCTATACTAAATTTGGTATCATTTATTACCCTATGTACTCTTATAATACATATTTCCAAAAAAATGTCCACATTTCAAATATAGGTTCATACAAATCCATATTTAGTATCAGTTAGTTAATGTAAATTTCCATAACTTCCTACTTTAACAATTCTATGTACGAATTTCCAAAACATCGCACGTACCCCAATCTTAAGTCCAAATTTCAGGATTCCAGCTCTACCGGTTAACCTTAATCCAAATAGTATCACATTTAGTACACATAAGTACAAATTCCCATTACTATCTGCATTAACCATTCCAAAGGAAATCTTTTTACAGAATATCAGGATTCCAGCTCTATCGGTGCACTCTGAATCCAATTTGTACCAAATTTAGTGCCATTTAGTACATATTAGTAGACATTTCCGAAACTTGCAAAATTCAAATTGTACCAAATTTAGTGCCATTTAATAATACACATGAGTACGAATACATACATACCTCCAACAGTAATAGAAAATTCGAAATATTTAGTATTTCGGCTCTATCGGTTCACCTAAATCCTAATTGCATCAAATTTAATACATATTATCAATTCTACACTCCACCAACAATCATATTTCCAATATTCAGTGTTTGAGCTCTATTGGTTCACCTAGATCCAAATTGTACCAAATTTATTACGATTTAGTTTTCATTAGTACTAATTTCCAAAACTTCCTACATACCCCAATCCTACACCACACCAGTGATCCCAACTCCAAATTTCAGGATTCTAGCTCAATTGGTTCATCCAAAATTCGAATTGAACCAAATTTAGTACCATTTAGTACACATATGTATGAATTTCCCAAACTACATACTTACCTCTATTCTGCATTGCAGTAGTGATAGTTATTTTTAGATTCTGACTCTGACGACAATGTTAATTTTAGGTTTCAGGATTTCATGAGTACACACTCCCAAAACCAGCTCCTTATATAGACTCTACTTTTCATCTTTGATTCACACTCCAAATTATAAGCTTACAGCTCTTTCCGTTCACATGTTACGAACTTGTAATGAAATTTGATACAATTTTCGTACATTGTGAATACTTATAGTTCGAATTTTCAAAACCTTTTTAGTACATCTATCCTACCCATCATCAGGGCTCCTCCTTCCAAATTTAACTAAGAGTGACCACACTCAAAAGTTCAAAATTCTAGCTGCAGTCAGTCTGCAAGGAAGTATGCCACCCCCCACAAATTCTGAAGGTCAAATGAAAATGCGTCTAAGGCATTAGAAATAACGGCAATTGGACTGTTTCTTTAAATGAGGAATATAACAAAGCATGGATCTATATTGAAAGTATCCTGCAAAGATGGTTTTTACCCAGCAAGAACCAGAAATTCAATTTTGTAATTAAACACCATCATTAAAAATTATTCGAAATTTGCTAAGCTTCTCTCATTAAATGGTTCTGGCATTTTGAATTCGAATTTAAGGTTTTTTTTCAACTAGTCGAACTTTTCTCATAATTCATTTTTTGGACCAGTTTTTAAATATGTCATGATTTGTGTTCTGCTGCTTCGTGAAAATCCATCTACTAGAACGGCGATGTTCGCCTGTCCGTTGAAAGAACTTTGAAACGTTCAATAAATATTGCTACAAACTCCTTGGATGTTTGATATTGAAAAATGGAATATATCGGTCTCCGGTTTGTTATAGCCCTCATATAAGTATACCGCCCCATTTTCAATATTTTGCATTTTTTTTTTTTTTGGTTGAATTTTACAAACGAAGTGTCTGGTATTCATATGAATATTTCACAGAAGCGAATAAAAAAAATCTTATCCATCAAATATCACACGACCCTTTTATAACGCGTACGTGTAAATTTTATGGGTTCATATATGAAAAAGAAAACAAAAAACGCATGAATAGATTTCACTGTGAAAGGCATGAAATGGAATATCCTCAACACTTGTGTTGTGAAGTGTGTTCGGAAACCATTTCGTTGAAGCGCAAAT
>NW_026889265.1:0-127923 GCF_032173495.1 Musca vetustissima
AATATATAGTTTAAATCCGAAATCAATTTCGGATATAATAAATTTTTCGACTTTTTTTAAAATTGTACAATTTCACAGTATGTCTTGTAATTTATATGTGTCAGGTGTTAGGCCCACTGTCCCGAACTTCCAAAACCTGGGACTAAGCGAATACCCACGGTTGAAAGGTCACTCCATGGGCTTTCTGAATATATATAGTTTATATCCGAAGTCAGTTTTGGATATTTTTTTATTTTATTTATATTGTAACATTTCTGTAAAACAGGTAAAAATTGTATCTTTTATCTTCAGAAGTCATTCAAATCCACAGAACGTTTTTGGTACCTGTTTTTTTTTTTTTTGTACTATTGACACATTATGAGGTTTACAATACTTTGCAATAAAATGTCAAAGAATTTTTCGAAATGAAGATTTTTTTATGACTTTTTTCTCTTTGCATTCATAAATCGCAATAAATGTGTCTAAAAATTTTTAAAGAAATACCCACACCAATTAAAATTAGCCTTCCTTTTAAAGTCCTTTTTATAAAAAAAAATAATAATAAAAAATTTAGGTAAAATCCGCCGCCAACCGGGTTTGAACCACGTGCCCCATGTTTCATAAAGTGAGTGCGCAACCGCATGAACCACAACTGTAATTTGTGAGGCGACAGCGATTGTATGAACTTTATGCTAGTTCTGTGTCATTGCTTAGAGACTTCTATATTCGCGCTATTTTATATTTTTTTGAAATGCAATTTTTGCAATCAAAATGCGTATACCCAAATAAACATATTAACAGAAATTTGTTAGGAAATCGTGATACCTTCAGCTTTTAAGAAGATTTCGTGAACATGACCCTTTTAAATTCCTTAGAATTTATTTAAACATTATTGAAATTGTTTTATTTATGTCTTGCATTGAATAGGATATTTATTATTCTTATTTAAGAAGGATGATATTTGACATTATATTTCTCCCATTTACATACATATATGATTTTTGCTTTTATTATATGTTTTATTTGCTTCAACGTGTACTTTTTAAAAACGCGCTTTATTTTTCACATGTTTGTCAATGTGTGATTCACTGATCTTTTAATTATGATGTCGAGCGCGTGTTACACACACAACCAAACAAACAAAAAACGCTTACTGGTTAGTGGTGGTTTTTTAGAAGAAAAATTTAACGTTCTGCAATTATGTGTTGTTGTATTGCAGCGACAAGCAAAATGATCTCATTTGCACAACGCCGAAATAAGTTTCACGTTCGTACACACAGATATGCACTGATTTGCCACGCGTTGAAGATTGTCTTCAGTGGTCGAAGTGGTAAGCCGGTTGCTGTCTTATGTGGATGCGTTTTACAATAAGGTCGTAGGTTCAAACCCCACGGCTGGCGTTTTAATTTATTTGACAACTTTATTTTTAGAAATTTTATGATTTATCCTCTTTAAACCTTCTTTTTTAGTTTTTTATTTTTCCTTAGTTATATTAAAAAAAAAAATATTCGAAATAAATTTATGATACAACCTGGTACAATAATGATAATTATAAGAATTTTAAAAAGCGTTTTAAAAAATTAAAAAAAAGTAGTGTTGGCGGGTTATTTGAGATACCATTTGTATTTTGTTTTTTCAAAATATTCAGGCTGAATCCCAGTTTGTTGTTTTTATAAAAAAAAAATTTTATCTCAAATAACCCGCCAACACTACTTTTTTTTAATTTTTTAAAACGCTTTTTAAAATTCTTATAATTATCATTATTGTACCAGGTTGTATCATAAATTTATTTCGAATATTTTTTTTAATATAACTAAGGAAAAATAAAAAACTAAAAAAGAAGGTTTAAAGAGGATAAATCATAAAATTTCTAAAAATAAAGTTGTCAAATAAATTAAAACGCCAGCCGTGGGGTTTGAACCCACGACCTTATTGTAAAACGCATCCACATAAGACAGCAACCGGCTTACCACTTCGACCACCGAAGACAATCTTCAACGCGTGGTAAATCAGTGCATATCTGTGTGTACGAACGTGAAACTTATTTCGGCGTTGTGCAAATGAGATCATTTTGCTTGTCGCTGCAATACAACAACACATAATTGCAGAACGTTAAATTTTTCTTCTAAAAAACCACCACTAACCAGTAAGCGTTTTTTGTTTGTTTGGGTGTGTGTGTAACACGCGCTCGACAGCATAATTAAAAGATCAGTGAATCACACAATGACAAACATGTAAAATATAAAGCGCGTTTTTAAAAAGTACACGTTGAAGCAAATAAAACATATAATAAAAGCAAAAATCATATATGTATGTAAATGGGAGAAATATAATGTCAAATATCATCCTTCTTAAATAAGAATAATAAATATCCTATTCAATGCAAGACATAAATAAAACAATTTCAATAATGTTTAAATAAATTCTAAGGAATTTAAAAGGGTCATGTTCACGAAATCTTCTTAAAAGCTGAAGGTATCACGATTTCCTAACAAATTTCTGTTAATATGTTTATTTGGGTATACGCATTTTGATTGCAAAAATTGCATTTCAAAAAAATATAAAATAGCGCGAATATAGAAGTCTCTAAGCAATGACACAGAACTAGCATAAAGTTCATACAATCGCTGTCGCCTCACAAATTAAAGTTGTGGTTCATGCGGTTGCGCACTCACTTTATGAAACATGGGGCACGTGGTTCAAACCCGGTTGGCGGCGGATTTTACCTACATTTTTTATTATTATTTTTTTTTATAAAAAGGACTTTAAAAGGAAGGCTAATTTTAATTGGTGTGGGTATTTCTTTAAAAATTTTTAGACACATTTATTGCGATTTATGAATGCAAAGAGAAAAAAGTCATAAAAATATCTTCATTTCGAAAAATTCTTAGACATTTTATTGCAAAGTATTGTAAACCTCATAATGTGTCAATAGTACACCAAAAAAATAACAGGTACCAAAAACGTTCTGTGGATTTGAATGACTTCTGAAGATAAAATGATACAATTTTTACCTGTTTTACAGAAATTTTACAATATAAATAAAATAAAAAAATATCCAAAACTGACTTCGGATATAAACTATATATATTCTGAAAGCCCATGGACTGACCTTTCCATCGTGGGTATTCGCTTAGTCCCAGTTTTTGAAATTTTCGGACAGTGGGCCTAACAGTTGGACCATATCAATTACCAAAAAATTTACAATTTAAATAAAGTCAAACAATTTATTATATCCAAAATAGATTTCGGATATAAACTATATATTTTCTGAAAGCCCAGGGAGTGACCTTTCCATCGTGGGTATTCGCTTAGTCCCAGGTTTTGACATTTTCGGACAGTGGGCCCAACAGTTGGACCATATCAATTACCAGAAAATTTACAATTTAAATAAAGTCAAACAATTTATTATATCCGAAATTGATTTCGGATTTAAACTACATATTTTCTGAAAGCCCAGGGAGTGACCTTTCAATCGCGGGTATTCGCTTTGTCCCAGGTTTTGGAATTTCGGGACAGTGGGCCTAATAGTTGGACCATATCAATTACCAGACCTACGGTTAAATTGTACAATTTAAAAAAAAAGTCGAAAAATTTATTATATCCGAAATTGATTTCGGATATAAACTATATATATATATTCTGAAAGCCCATGGACTGACCTTTCCATCGTGGTTATTCGCTTAGTCCCAGGTTTTGAAATTTTCGGACAGTGGGCCTAACAGTTGGACCATATCAATTACCAGAAAATTTACAATTTAAATTAACTCAAACAATTTATTATATCCGAAATTGATTTCGGATTTAAACTATATATTTTCTGAAAGCCCAGGGAGTGACCTTTCAATCGCGGGTATTCGCTTAGTCCCAGGTTTTGGAATTTCGGGACAGTGGGCCTAATAGTTGGACCATATCAATTACCAGACCTACGGTTAAATTGTACAATTTTAAAAAAGTCGAAAAATTTATTATATCCGAAATTGATTTCGGATAAAAACTATATATTTTCTGAAAGCCCAGGGAGTGACCTTTCCATCGTGGGTATTCGCTTAGTTCCAGGTTTTGAAATTTTCGGACAGTGGGCCTAACAGTTGGACCATATCAATTACCAGAAAATTTACAATTTAAATAAAGTCAAACAATTTATTATATCAGAAATTGATTTCGGATTTAAACTATATATTTTCTGAAAGCCCAGGGAGTGACCTTTCAATCGCGGGTATTCGCTTACTCCCAGGTTTTGGAATTTCGGGACAGTGGGCCTAATAGTTGGGCCATAGCAATTACCAGAAAATTTAAAATTTAGAGAAAGTCGAAAAATTTTCAATATCCGAAATTGATTTCGGATATAAACTATATATATTCTGAAAGCCCATGGAGTGACCTTTCAATCGTGGGTATTCACTTAGTCCCAGGTTTTGAAATTTTCGGACAGTGGGCCTAATTGCTAATACCTACAGTGTTGCTGCATGTGCAGTAATTTTTATGTTTTATTGCATTGGGGTAGAACATTTGTTAATTTTGTCCTAATCCTACTTATTTTTATTAATTTTAAATAAATATAATGGTAAAATCTATTAAATTTGATTATTTTTCAATTCTGTTAACCTTTTAAAAGAGCTCTGTTAATGGCTTAACAGAGCTCTGTTAATAACATTACAATTTAACTTTCAACAATTTATCTTCACGCTCATTGTATATTTTTGTTAATATGTTTTCTTAGTTGTCGGAAGATAAGGTCAGAAATGTTGTAAACAAATTGGGTATACTTTTTATATATCTAAAGGAAAAAAAATTACGATGTTTGCAAAAAAAAAATATATAAATAAATAAATAAATAAATAAAATTGTCTTTATGACAGTTTCATGTTGGTCGCCATTTTCAATTTACTTTGAAACATAATACTACCAGGACTCATAGAAGTTATGTCACTATAATTTATTGTCAGAAAAGATCAAATGGAGAAAAAAATTACTATGTTTGAAAAAAAAAATCAAGTTGTCTTTATAACAATCCCATGTTGGGCGCCATTTCCAATTTGTTTTGAATTTTTTAATATAATTTATTGTGTGTTTGTCTGCACGGAGGAACAGAATTGCAGTCTGTGAAAAATCTGTAGCTTTGCCACAGCCCCACGTTGGGCGCCATTTTTTTTTTTGATTTGCAGTTAATTTTCAACTAAAATTTTAAATTTTTATTTTTTTTTTTTATTTTTTTAATTTTTTAATTAAATTGTCTTTAAAAAAGTTCCATGTTGGGCGCCATTTCCCAACTTCAACATTTTTTTTTTAATTTCATTCAAATGTATGCCAGGAAACTGCCCCACGTTGGGCGCCATTTCCCAAATTCCAACGTTTTGTTTAAATTAAAAAAAATGAAAAAAAATCCTGATCAAAGATTTTTTTGTTACTTCATTAGATTTCGTATAATCAGCATATTTTTTTCAAATTTCGTTAAGATGTGTGCCAGGACGCAATCGTTGGGCGCCACTTGAGATTTTTTTGATAATCCCCGAAAAATTGATCAAGGAAAAATGCATAGTCCGTGTTTTTCTTCACTTTTGATTAAACATTTGCATGGAGACAATCGTTGGGCGCCAATTTGGATTTTTTGCTTGATAATCCCTCAACAAGTAATTTTTTATATTTATCAAAAAAAGGTAGCAGTGTCCTTTTCTGCGAAAAATCAAACCTTTTTTGTAACTGCCTCATGTTGGGCGCCATTTTCCAAATTCCAACGATGTATGCCACAATCTTTGGGCGCCACTTGAGTTTTTCTTTGATAATCCAAGAATTAATTCAAGAAAAATTTTCATAGTCCTAGTTTTTTTCTTCACATTTGATTAAATATTTGCAAGTTGGGCGACAAATTTCGATTTCTTTTCTTGATAATCATACAAATTTTTCTTATATTTCTTATATTTATCCATAAAACTGGAGTAGTGTTCTTGTCTTGGAAAAATCACTCTTTTTTGGAACTGCCACACGTTGGGCGCCATTTCTGAAATTCCAACCCTTTGTTGAAATTTGAAAAAAAAATCAAATATTTTGTTCATGACTGTTTGATAGAAAAGAAAAAAATATGTATGTTTTTTTGGTATTTGGAAAAAAATATTTTTATTTTATTAACGTCTCTGTTGGGCGCCACTGCAAACAAAAATATTTTTTTAATTTAATATTTTTCTTATAATTCATATTATATAATTATTTGGCAATCTTAAATCATCAGAATTACTGCAGTTTTTCGTTCTTGATTGTGCTTAATATTCTTTTAACGAATCGAAAACAAAATTCTTTATAAACTATGCGGAAGCTATAAAACTCGGATGTCTATAAATGAAAATTAAAAAAAAATATACAAAAAATGTTTATAATTCTAGTTCGGTGTTGTTGTTGTTATTATTACTATGTTTACCATAGACAAAATATAAGGCAAGCGGACATGCATTTTTTCGGGAAGTTTTTTTTTCTTTTGTGTGTGTGTACGTCTGAATCAAGCCAAGGAAAATCCGAAAAAGGGAAAACACTTAGAGTGCGTGTGTGTGTTTGTTTGAATTTGAATTCCATTCATTTTAAGAGGAAATGCATAATAAAACGTGTATGGCATATTCTTATGTTAATTAACCAAAGAACAACAACGACAACAACAACAATAATTACAGTTTGGAAAATTTAATAAAACCTCAGACAAGAGAATTCTTCACAGTTTACTTATAATAACAACAACAAAATATACAAGAAAATCCATCAATGAAGTGGAAATAATAATTCTTACAAAAAAAAAAAAAAAAAAACAACAACAACCACGCCATGTAAGCGAATCATTCACAAAGTGCATACACTCTTGAACAACAATAACCGCCGTGTATTTATAATTAAAATAACATAACCACCACCAGTACCACTTACCATAAAAATCCAACAACAACAGCAGCCACCACCAACACAATTTCCAATTCCACAATCCAGTCAGACTACCGATCGCCGGCTATATTTTTAGCCACCACTTATTGTCGGCCAATTGTCTAATGAACTCAACCCACCAGGGAAAATTATTTTTTTTTATTTTTTCCCCTCACTTCATTCTTCCTTCCGCTCTCTCTCTCTCCCTCTCTCTACAATCATTTAATATTGTCAAATCTTTGCTGTGTTTTGTTTTGAAAGCACCAATGAATGTAATTTACATAATTTTTTATTTCGATTCGATTTTCATTTTAAATAAACAACAATTAAAATTCCCTCCTCCTTCCCCCGAACATACCACATCAGACATTGAATTCCCCGTTTCCAAAATTTTTTAAAAAAATAATTAAAATCGATGGGGACTTTTAAATGGGGGGACCCATGGTACCTTAGTAACTTGTGCCGGGAGAGAACGAGTTACAGGCATTCAGATATGTTCTCAGAATCTTGAGAACATATCAAAAATTACCTGGACTTATATTGAAAATATTCTTTGATGACGCATTTTATTCTCCAAGGTTTCCGAAGGCCAATCTACATAATCACTTCGTTTGGAAATGTGCCAAGAATCGATAAAATGCCTAAAAATGGGCTGGACTTTTATATGGAGGAACACTTGTCGTCCAAGGAAACCTCAAAATATTCATTAAGAGCCAGTTCGATTCAAAAACACGACCGAAATTTTGAAAATATTGAAACTTCGGAGTACCATTGTATGTGGGCTATACCAAAAAGTCGACCGATGTCTAACTTTTTTGTGGTGTGATTTGGTACCCAAACCTTAAATATAAAATTACAGCCGATTCGATTGAAAAACATACCCGAAATCCTGAAAATACCGAAGCTTCGTAGTACCGTTGTATGGGGGCTATATCAAAATGTGGAACGATGTTGATAATTTTTGGTAGGAAGGTTTGGCACGCAATTAGAACCGAAAATATTAAATTACAACCAAATCGATTGAAAAAAGTGTTTAAAATCCTCAAAATACCGAAACTTCGAAGTATCGTTGTAAGGGGACTATGCCAAAACCTAAATCGATATTGTTAATTTTTGGTAGGATGATTTAACACCCAATGAGAAGCCAAAATATCAAATTACAACCAAGTCGATTGAAAAACGTGACCGCAATCCAGAAAACATCGAAAATTCGGAGTACAATTATATGGGGGCTATATCGAAACCTAAACTGATACTGATAATTTTTGGTAGGAAGATTTCGTACCCAATGAGAACCCAAAATATCAAATTACAATCAATTCGATTGAAAACGTGTCCAAAATTCCTGAAAATACCGAAACTTCGAAGTACCGTTGTATGGGGACTATAACAAAACGTGGACCGATATTGATAATTTTTGTTAGGAAGATTTGATACCCAATGAGAATTCAATTTTTCAAATTACAGACAATTCGATTGAAAAACATACCCGAAATCCTGAAAATACCGAAACTTCGGAGTACCGTTGTCCAAAACGTGGACCGATATTGATAATTTTTGGTAGGAAGATTTCGTACCCAATGGGAACCCAAATTATCAAATTACAACCAATTCGATTGAAAACCATGTCCGAAATCCTGAAAATACCGAAACTTCGAAGTACCGTTGTATGGTGACTATATCAAAACGTGGACCGATGTCTATAATTTTTGGTAGGAAGAATCGCCGTCCAATGAGAACCAAAAAATATCAAATTACAACCAATTCGATTGAAAAACATGCCCGAAATCCTGAAAATACCGAAACTTCGAAGTACCGCTGTAGGGGGACTATACCGAAACGTGGACCGATATTGATAATTTTTCGTAGGACGATTTGACATGCAATGAGAACTCAAAATATCAAATTACAGCCAATTCTATTAAAAACCGTGCCTGAAATCCTCAAAATACCGAAGCTTCGAAGTGCCGTTACATAGGGACTAAACCACCATGTAGTCCGATATTGACAATATTTGGTAGGAAGATTTGATACCCAATGAGAACCCAAAATAACAAATTACGATCAAGTCGATTTAAAAAATGACCGAAAAACGCTAAAATTCCGAAACTTCGGAGTTCCTTTGTATAGGGACTATACCAAAAAGTGGACCTAAATTAATAATTTTTGTTAGGAAGATTTGGTACCCAATGAGAATCTAACATTCAAAATTACAACCAAATCGATTGAAAAACGTGTCTGAAATACCCAAAATACCGAAAGTTCGTGGAACTTTTACATGGAGACTATACCAAAAACTGATCCATTACGGATCATTTTTAGTGCAAAGATTCGACAAACCCAATAAGAACTTTAAATATCAAATTATAGTTTTATGGGTGCTACCCAAAAAACTACGTCCAAAATTGAGAATTGTTATTAGAGTAATTTTTACACCCAATTAGTTACCGAAATAAAAAATTTTGACCAATTCGATGCCGAAAAAATATCGAACAAATCTTTGGTCAATATTAATAAATTCCGACAGGGATATTTGCTAAACCATGAAAACTCAAAATACCAAGATTTGCTACCCAGTGAGAACCCAAGGTACACTATTTTAGCCACTTCGATTAAAGACAAACGTCTTTTAAATGGGTAGATTCACGTTGGGCGCCACTTAGACATTTTCATTTAGATTCATTTTTTGGAAAAAGTAAAGAATTGAATATTTTCTATATGTGATGAAAACCTCTCACCTTGGGCGCCAATTTTTGCCATAAAAAAAACTCTTCTCATAACTATCTATCTGAAATTCACCCTAGAAAACTATCCTTATAAAATGGTTTGATACTGATTGGGCGCCACTTAGAAATTAACGATTAATAATTGTTTTTTTTTTTAAGAGAGAGTGACTTTAAAAAGATTGACTTCAAATTGGGCGCCAAATTAAAAACCAACACATCCAGGCCCTGTTGATATTGAAAAACGAAAATTATTCCTTCAACATGGCTTAAATCTTGTTGGGCGCCACTTTTAAATTATCTATGAGCAGCAACAATTTTTTGTCGGAAATTATATTTTTTTTATCCACACACTCTTTATTTTTTTTCTAATCTACGCTTTGTTTATAACTTGAAAACCACTCAAGTAAATCTTCCACGTTGGGCGCCAATTTGAAAGAAATCTATTAATTGGTATAGTTTCAAGTTCTCCTTCGGCTTCATTTAATTTTTCACGTTATTCCTACATTTACTGAAAAAAAAAACAACAACAAAAGTAACAGATAAGAATAACACATGAATATAAAAATAAACAACAACAACAATAAAAGCAAAGCGAAAAAATATAAATGTCTGTAATTTGCATTAATTACGACGATGGCAAAGGCGAGATAACACAGTTAAACAAGCAATGCTCTTGTTTTAACTGTCTCCGAATCTTAATGCTGATTTTATTCGAAATTAAATATTAAAAAAACACAAGTCAATATTTCAAAGCTAAATTGCAGATCAGATTTGAATTTTAATATTCGCGGGGTCTATGCCCTTCTCGTTGTGTGCAAAAAAGAAATCATTAAAATGTCAAATCTATTTTCAAGGACTTTTAAAAAATGAATCCTTTAAGTCGAGTGAGAGAGAGAGAGGGAGGGGGAGAGAAAGAATAGAAGACGCTATACAAGACCACTAATTATTTTTTAGATTTTTTTGTTACAAAAATATCTCTAGATGGTCTAGTGAAATATAATCCATGTGAATCTTCTTTTTGGCACTGTTGCTACTTTAGCTACGTTGGGCGCCACATATATAAAATCAATTTAAATTCTGTTTTAACAACTTGAAAGGATTACTTAATGATGGAGAGTAGAGTACACCGTATAAAATTAAGAGTTACAATGTCATATTTTATTTCCTCACGTTGGGCGCCAATTATAAAATTAATTTAAATTCTCTCCTAACAACCTCTATGTAATATTCGATGATGGAGGGCACATTATATTGCATAATATTTAAAATTGAAATGTCACGTTGGGCGCCAAATTTAAAATGTATAACTTAATGTTGACACGTTTGGCGGCAATTAAAAAAATGTTAAATTATGTTTTAACAACCTCTAATGATTGTGTTAATCGTCTCTAAGGATTACTTAGTGATGGAGAGCACAGTACATTGCATAAAATTAAAAATGACATTGCCATTCTAAGTTCCCCACGTTGGGCGCCAATTTTAAAATCGATTTATATTCTGTTTTAACAACATCTAAGTATTATTTGATGATAGGGAGTAGAATACACTGCACAAATTTAACAGTTTCAATGCGATTTTAAAATTTTCCCACTTTGGGCGCCAATTATAAATTAATTTTAATTTCAGTTATAACCACCGCTAAGGATTGCTTAATGATGGAGAGTAAAGTACACTGCACAGAATTAAGAATTACAATGTAATTTTAAGTTTCCCCACGTTGGGCGCCAAATTTAAAATGTATAACTTAATGTTGACAGGTTGGGCGCCAATTAAAAAATGTTAAATTCTGTTGTAACAACCTCTAGGAATTATTTAATCATGGAGGGCACCGTTCTTACATACTTAGCTGGCTTTGTTACAGAACGGTTGTTCCATAAGCCGACCTTAAAAAAAAAGATTTCCAAGCGCGTCGGTCTTGTGCGCATCTCTTCCAATTTGAAAAACCAAGATATTGTTTTCTACTTGGTCTTTCCATCTGATTCGTGGCCATCCCCTTCTACGGGAACCATCAGTAGGCTCGCTTTTATATGCCTTTGGAGCTGGGACATTCTCATTCATTCGCACAACATGGCCAAGATTTTCTGAAGCATGGGTACTTCGTACATGAGTACATCGTAGTCGCTGCAGCTCAATACGACTGTCTATTTGGATGTCAGCGTATAAATTGTAAAGCTCGTGGTTCATTCGACGCCGATATTCAACGTCGTCGCAGATCGGATCTTAGATCTTTCGGATAATTTTTCTTTCAAGCACTCCAAGATCTGCCTCATCTGCTTGCACAAGTACCCATGCTTCAGATCCATATAACAGCACGGGTAATATCAGCGTCTTGTAAAGTGTGAGTTTGATCTGGCGGGAGGTGGCCTTGTTTCTAAACTGCTTACATAGACCATAGTAGCATCTGTTGGCCATCACAATCTTTCTCCGAATTTCAAAACTGATGTCATTCGTTTTATTTATGGCGTTACCAAGGTATATAAAATCGTTAACTACCTCGCGTAGCTGTAGTTTTCATGTTCCACAGTCATGGTCCGAGTCTACTGGACATCTTGCACGTTGATACCATCAGCTTGGTCTTTTCGCCGTTTACTGCCAGACCCACTTTACAGACTCCTTTTTAATTTGTTCAATGGTGACTGTTACCGCTTGCAATGTTCGATCCATTATATCGATGTCATCGGCTTAGGAGAGTAGATTGTGTTGTTTGGTGTACAGGCAGATTGCCATTTCTGTTCACCTTTGCGTTTCGCATGACCTTTTCCAGCAGGATGTTGAAAATAAAAATGGCAATTTCCCCACGTTGGGCGCCAATTATAAAATCAGTTTAAATTCTATATTAATCACCTCTAATAATTACTTAATGATGGAGGGCACAGCTTATTTCATAAAATTAAGAATTACAATGTCATTTTTAGTTTACCCACTTTGGGCGCCAAATTTAAAATTTATAAAAATAATGTCGAGACGTTGGGCGCCAATTGCAAAATGAATTTAAATTCTGTTTTTAGCAAACTCTAAGGATTACTTATTGATGGAGAGCACAGTACAATGCCAATTTAAGCTTCTCCACGTTGGGCGCCAATTGCAAAATGAATTTTATTTAAATCTGTTTAAACAACCGCTAAGATTTGCTTGATGATAAAAGTATACTGCACAAAATTATGAATTACAATATCATTTTAAGCATCTCCACGTTGGGCGCCAAATTTAAAATTTATAAAAATAATGTCAACGCGTTGGGCGCCAATAAAAAAAAACTTAAATTCTGTTTTAACAACCTCTAAGAATTACTCAAGAATTACTCAACACAGTACCTCTAAGAATTACTCAACACAGTACAATGCCATTATAAAATGTTCCCACATTGGGCGCCAATTATGAAATAAATTTAAATTCTATTTTAACAACATAAAAGGATAGCTTAATTATGAAAATTGATGAAATTAAGAATTGAAATGTCATTTTACAACTTCCCCACGTTGGGCGCCAATTATAAAATCTAGTTAAATTCTGTTTTAACAATCTCTAAGGATTATTCGATGATGGAACAGTTTATTGTATAAAAATAAAAATGGCAATGCCATTTTATGTTTTCCCACGTTGGGCGCCAATTTAAAAAACATGTTAAATTCTGTTTTAACAACCGCTGAGGATTACTTAATGATGGAGAGCACAGTTTATTGCATAAAATTAATAGTGACAATGCCATTTTAGGTTTCCCCAGGTTGGGCGCCAAATTTGAAATTTATAAAAATAATGTCGACACCTTGGGCGCCAATTAAAAAAAAATAAATTTTGTTTTAACAACCTCTAAGAATTACTTAATGATAATACTTACTTAAGCACAGTACAATGTCATTTTAAGTTTTCCCAGGTTGGGCGCCAATTATAAAATGAATTTAAATTCAGTTTTTTCAACCTCCAAGGATTACTTAATGATGGAGAGCACAGTTTATTGCATAAAACTAAATATAACAATGTCTTTCTAAGCTACACCACGTTGGGCGCCAATTATCAAAATAAATTTAAATTCTGTATTATTCATCTCTAATGATTACTCAATGATGGAGAGCACAGTTTATTGCATAAAAATAAAAATGACAATGCCATTTTAAGCTTCCCAACGTTGGGCACCAATGCTAAAACTAATTTAAATTCCGTTTAAACAACCTCTAATGATTACTTAATTATAGAAAGCACAGTTCATTGCCTAAAATGAAACAACCTCTAATGATTACTTAATTATAGAAAGCACAGTTCATTGCCTAAAATGACTATACCATTTGGAATTTCCCCACATTGGGCGCCAAATTTAAAATTGCTGACAAAATTGAACATCATCCAGATTTACTGGCCCAAATCGATGACATTTTTATGGAGGATATCAGAAGAAAATGAAATACGAAACAACTGACACTCAGCTGGGAAATTTGGGTCTAGAACCCCTTGAGAACATATCGAAAATGATGCGTGACCTTTTGTAAAAAAAACTGCTTACCCACCAAAAAACTCGGAATATCAAATTAACGGTCATTTGTAATGCGCAATGTGGGAGTTGTCGTTATAATTAAGAAATTCTATCTCACTCTACCTCCCTCTCTCTCTCTCGTTTTAATTTAATTCCCTCACACCATCTAATAATAATTCTTGAACATTTTTTTTGTAAACACTAAATATGTGTACGTGACGTGTGTGAGGCCAGTAGTAGTTGCTTTGTAGCATGTAAACGTCAGTCAATCAACATGTGTCACAAAAAGTTATTTAACAACAACAACACAGCAAACAAACGAACGTCAGTGGCAATGTCATAATGCGGCAAGCGGCATATGACATCAGCTGATAATAGAAAACAATGGTGACGATTGTGTCGAAAAAGATAAAATGCCAGCTTTGGATTGGTTGGTGGACCCCATGTTAGAAATAAAATAAATCTCGAAATCTAGTGGCCACATGGGAAAAATCTTTTTCATGTCTGACAGAGCCACACACATTCGGACTTACTTCCGATTTATTTTGAAATTAACTTGGGATTCAGTGATTGTTATGTGTGAAATTGACACCATATTTTGTTGGAGTTATAATGAAATTTAGGTCTTTTTGCTTTAAAAAAGAAAACATTCAAATACTTAACTGTCAACCAGACTCACTCTATCTGTCTGGTCATTTCTTGGGCCACTTGCTGCTACTGAACGGACAACAGTTTATCACTAGTCACCACTAGTGGCAATAAATAATAAACACTGACATAAACAAGAAACCTGAAAATTAAAAGAAAAAAATAAGAAAATAAAAAAACAACAACAAATGAAAACAACCACTATGCAAAATAAAAAAAAAATAAATAAATAAAATAAAGAAAAGAAAAAAAACTTTCAGGCCAAAACCAGATGTCTTTTGTTAATTATTTTCAAAGAAGAAAAGAAAATGTTGAACAACAAAAAATGTATGTTTGTATCAACTAATTTGAAAAAAAAACCGACATAAAAAACACCTAATCAAACTAAATTGGCAAAATAGATGGTGGCGCCCAACGTGAGAATTATACAATATAGGATTTAGTTTTACGAGTGTCAAATATATTTTGAATACACCACAGCGATGATGATTTAAATACAAAAACAATGCATTATTAATAAGTGGCGCCCAACGTGAATCGAAATAAAAATATATTTTTGAAACTGATCAACTCTATTTTTATTCAAATTATGTATTTTATTTACGATAGTGTAAACACTTGGCTCATTTAACATTTAAATATTTGAAATTAACGGTCACTTATGTAAATGTACCATAAAATTACATCTCTGAATCTAAACCAATACTAGAGAAGAATCTTGCTTCTCATAAGTATCTAATTTCAAGAAAATCGCTACACTCCGAGTCTGGACTCTCCGATTCTAATTCGTTTAGCCAACACTCAAGGCTTAAGATCATTAACCACGCTTGCCCAAGTTGATGGACTCAGATCATAAGCTGAAAGCAATTCCTAAACAAGGAGTAAAAAATTGATCTTCTAAATCTTGTTGTTTCGGATGAAGCCATACCAGCTCCGCTCACGCGAGCTGCTTTATTTTTTAATATACTTTTTTTTTCTTCGGATTATTTTTATGTTGGCGCCAGGAGTCTTAAGAATTTTTTTAAAGAAAACAATCACTATTTTCAAACTAAAATTATAAGTGGCGCCCAACGTTGGGATCATAATATTATTAACTAAGAAAGCGAAACTTTGTCCTACGTAGAAAATGAAACAATAATTTTGTAGATTGCTTCCAATTGCTAAAATCTCCTTTTTTTGCTTACAACTACTCTATAAAGAGACAATTTTATAAATATTTGTAGGTTGGCGCCCAACGTGGGGACTAGCCAATAGAATGATCATTTTGTTTTGCTCATAGTCTTAAATTTATTTGAGGCATCAACAATGAGAATTTAAAAATTTATTGACAAAATTTATTAATGACAGGATCGAAATGAGAATATAATATATAAGGTGAGATACAAAAAAACTGCGACAAATTCAAACGCCATAATTTTTACATTTTTTTTTTTTAGATTTTATTGAATGAAAGCAAAAATTTCGGAAATAGCATCAAATTTTAGAATAAGTTTCGATTTGTTCGAATTGGTCACCTTTGGCACGAATTATGGCTTTCGAATGGTCAATGAAACCGTCACACGCTGCCCGAATGTTGCTCTGCGGTATTTTGGCCCATTCCCGGCGAAGCGCTTGCTTGAGGTGATCGACACTTTGGTATTTTTTAGTGCCAACCTTGCTTTCCAAAATACTCCAGACACAATAAATCAACGGATTGGTATAAAAAGAGATTTTGGTGGCCATTGTGCGCTGGAAATGAAGCGGAAGGAACCTAATTTTGTAACCATGTAATGGTGGCGCTTGCTGAGTGCAATGATGCTGAGTCCTGTTGAAATGACCAAGGTCTGCGACCAAAATGTTTGAGTGCCCAAGGCTTTAATACACCCTCCAGCATATTTTTGCGATAATATTCGGCATTTATTCTGATGCCAAGGTCGATTAATACGAGCGGAGAGAGACCATCGGCTGTTATGGCGGCCCACATCATAACCATAGCCGTCACTTGAGTTCTGGTGGCCAACCGAAGGTGCACATTTTCAGCTGACCTCTTTGGCAAACACGATCATTTTGTTTGTTTACAAACTGCTGGACAACGAATGTTTTCTCATCGGAGAAAACCAAATTCGGCAGTTCACCACTTTCGACCATGCGAAGCAACTCTTTAGGCCTCTACTTTTATTTCGAATTTCGAGCTCATTTTTCAATATTTGCCGAATGGAATATGGCGATATGTTCAGCTCACGAGTCATTTTTCAGCCTCTGCGACGTGGGTTTCGATGAAGTTATATACTAATTTTGATGTTGGCGTCCAATGCGATCTCAATAGAAGCACAATTTAGAGTATCAAATATATATTTAATAAAAAAGGCGAATAAAAAAAGAATATTCAAAACTTTGATCTAAATCAAATTAAGTGGCGTCCAACGTGGGGATTATAACATTTAAGCGAGAGACAAACTTTGTGGCTCCAAATATTTCAAAAAATATGTGTTTTTAATTCCTTTCTTTTTTCTGCAGGAATACTCTGTAATAAGAAATTAACATAATCAATATTATGATTGGCGCCCAACGTGGCTTTCATAGAACAAACATTATTTATTTGCCCCAGATGCTCAAATATACAGAGTGAGACGAAAAAAGCTTCAACTGCAACTTCAGACTGCTGTCATTTTTAAGCCAATCGTCCGTCAGCTGTTAAAATTATTCCAATGACAGCTCATTATATTGTTTACAAGCGTACAAAAGCAAAGCCCGGTCACACATCAAATTAACTTTCCAAAAACTATATATAGGTTACAATAAAATTAGATATTAGAGCGATAGATTTAATCAATGAATAAATACAAATTCTTGCTTAAGCTCACATCATTAAGTGGCCTGGTCACACACACTAAACCAAATGTTGTCTTTTAAAATGCGCTCTTAATATGAATTTTTTAAAGAAGAAAAAGTTAGAAATCAGTCTTCATCTCATGTAATTAGGTGGCCAAGTCACACATTACACCAGATTGTTAGGTGGTCTGGTCACACATTAAACCAACAATTCGTTTTACATATTTGGCTCTCATTTTGGATTGTTAAAAAATCATTTTTAACTTTTATTTCGAAATCTGAATTTTATTTCTGGCAATTAGGTGGTCTGGTCACACATCAAACTAACTTCTTTCCAAAATCTATATATAGTTAATAACAAAATTAGATATTAGAGCGGTAGATTTAATTACGTAAGCAAATGCTTACTTAAGCTCACATCATTAAGTGGCCTAGCCACACACTAAACCAAATGTTGTCTTTAAAAATGCGCTCTTAATATGAATTTTTTAAAGAAGAAAAATTTAGAAATCAATCTTCAGCTTATGCAATTAGGTGGTCTGGTCGCACATTACACCGACTTGTTAGGTGGCCTGGTCACACATCAAACCAACATTCATATTACTTATTTGGCTCTCATTTTGAATTGTTAAAATATAATTCTTAACTTGATTTCAAAATCTGAATTTTATTTCTGGCAATTAGGTGGTCTGGTCACACATCAAACTAACTTTCCCAAAAACTATATATAGTTAATAACAAAATTAGATATTAGAGCGGAAGATTTAATCAACGAATAAATACAAATACTTACATAAGCTCACACCATTAAGTGACCTGGCCACATACAAAACCAAATTTTGTCTTTAAGAATGCACTCTTAATATACATTTTTTAAAGAAGAAAAAATTAGAAATCAGTGTTTATCTCTTGCAATTAGGTGGTCTGGTCACACATTATACCAACTTGATAGGTGGCCTGGCCACACATCAAACCAATATTCTTATTACATATTTGCCTCTCATTTTGAGTCATTAAATTTTAAACTTATATTTCGAAATCTGAATTTTATTTTAGGGAATTAGGTGGTCTGGTCACACATCAAACTAACTTTCCCAAAAACTATATATAGTTAATAACAAAATTAGATATTAGAGTGGAAGATTTAATTGACGAATACATTGGCTCACATCATTAGGTGGCCTGGCCACACACCAAACCAACATTCTTTAGTCTTTAGAAATTGTCCTCTCAGTATGCATTAAAAAAGGAAAAATTCCCCCCTCTTTAGCTACTATTTTGAAATCTGACATTATTTCCTGCAATTAGGTGGCCGGTTCACAGAGTACATCAACTTTTATATTTAAAAAAAAACTTGACTCTTATTTTGCATTAAAAAAAAAAAAAAAATAATAATAATAATAATCCTTTAACTGTTATTTAAGATTCTGACTTCATTTTATGCAATTAGGTGGCCTGGTCACACATTACACCAACTTTTATATTAAACAATACTCGACTCTTATATTGATTTTTTTTAATAATCCTCCATTCCTACCCTTTATTTGACTTTTTTAAGAATCTGACTTCATTTATTCCAATTCCTTCGAATTATTTCTATAAAAATCTCCAGAATTCTTTGCAAAACAGAAGAAATTCTCTTCTTCATTAGTAATTGTTGTCGCTGGCAAATGTTTATGCCGAGTGAGAGTGTGTGTGTTTGTGCGTTTATGTCAAATGTTTAATGTTATTAAATAATAAATGACCGTCGTCGTAGTCATCATCATCAGATCACAAGTTTGTGAAGAATGTGCAGAGAAGAGACCATTAGTAAACGGCGGCGCCGCATGTTGCTTCACTACGAAAAAAACAATAGGGATGGCCAGCCAGCGGTCACAACAACAACTACAGGGCAGCAGTAGCAGCAACAACAGTAAAAGCGGTTCTGTGGTTATGGCGATGATTTCATTTCAAATAATTCTCGAAAATATAGAAATTCATCACGTTTTCAAGCACACAAAAAAAAAAACACAAAACATTTATATATCACAAAAATAAATTAAAAAAACACCAACAACAACATATTCATGGAATATAAAAAAACAACACACAACAAAACAGAAAACCAGCAAAAATTCATTAGATAAAAAATTTGAAATCATAGCAAGAAGTTAACGCGCATAGCAAACCATCACACACACAACTATTTTATCCGCAGAGTAGGTTTTGGGACGCGCACACATACACACACAGGAACACGTCATTTGTGGGTTTTTGGGGTTATTTGGTTTTTATTTAGTGCCGGTTATGTTTTATTTTTAAACAAAAAGTTCTGTGAATTAAACAAAAAAATTGTCACAGAGTGCTTCGGTCGTTTCATTCAAATTGCTTTTGAAGGCAATATTTGAAATTATTTTCAATTAAATACCTGCAATTTTGAGAACAAGGGAGGTACAATTTTATTTAATAAAAAATAAATAGGCAACTACCACCTGACCATTTCCGTTGGACTTGAAAAGAGATGCGAATTGTTACAATGTCGTCCAGAAACCTCAGAGGTATCTGATGGATTTTTTTCTATAGAAAAAAATACACCTCAGAGGTATCTGAGGAATTTTTTTCTATCGAAAAAATACACCTCAGAGGTATCTGAGGAATATTTTTCTATCGAAAAAATACACCTCAGAGGTATCTGAGGAATATTTTTCTATCGAAAAATACACCTCAGAGGTATCTGAGGAATATTTTTCTATCGAAAAATACACCTCAGAGGTATCTGAGGAATATTTTTCTATCGAAAAATACACCTAAGAGATATCTGAGGATTTTTTTTCTATAGAAAAAAATCCTCAGGTCCCCTGAATTCTATTTTTCCATAGAAAAAATTCTTCCGGTCGCTGAGGTTTATTTCGTAATTCTATCTATGTTCAAGCCACCTAATTGTTTGTTTGAATAGTATATTAAGTAAATCTTTTGGAACGCATTTGATTTTAGTTTTCAATTCTAGCTGTTTGGTAAGTGCTACCTATTAACTAATTCCTATTTTGGATTCATTACTACCTTATTAAAAAGCGTTATTAAAAACATTGTTCAGTGCTACCTTATTAAAAAGTGTTATTTAAAACATTGTCCATATGTCTACGGTATATTGAATAGTCCAATATATGACCAAGGCATCTAAATAATTTATTTATTTAAAATATAAGAACTAAATCTATTGGAACGTTTTTGATTTTGGTTTCACAATCAAGTTGCCGTGGTAAATGCTCCCTGTTTGTAAACGCATTAAAAAAACAATGCTCAGGGTTCTAGAGATTTTTTTTTTTCTATAAAAAAAAAAAATCATGAGGGGACCTGAGTAATATACACCTCTAGGGACTTAACAATTTCCATATTAATGTTTTCAGAGGTATATTGAAATTCTTAATTCGATCTATGTTCAAGCCACCTAATTAATCTGTTAAAATGCCTATTAACTACACTTTTGGAACGCTTTTGATTTTGGTTTTGAATTCAAGTTGCTTTGTTATGTTAAATTTAATTTTGGGGTCAGTGCTACCTTTTTTAAAAATGCGTTATTAATAGTATTGTCATTCAATGCTTTTTCTATGATATATTGGATTGAGTACCCAAACAATTTGTTAATTGAAAATATGTAAAGTGAATCTCTTGGAGCATATTTGATTTTGGTTTCACAATCAAGTTACCTGGTTTATGGTGCTACCTATTCAAAAACTTTATTAAAAGTCTCCCTTAATGATACAAACTGTTGGAACGGTTTCACATTATGATAATAAAGCGGCCTGGTCATATATTAAATTTAATTTTTTAATTAAAAATATATGAACTGAATCCCTTGGAACGTATTTAATTATGGTTTCACAATAAAGTTGTCGTGGTAAAAGGTGCGACCTAATTAAAAACAACTTATTAATAAAATTCCCCACTTTAATCAAAACGGTTGGAACGCATTTAAGAGTATTAAGTGGCCTGGTCATATATCAAATTTAAGTTTCAGAGGTCAGTGCTACCTAAACTGTTGGAACGCATTTGATTTGGGTTGCCCATTGTGATTATAAAATGGCTTGATCATATATTAAATTTAATTTTAATTTCTTAATTGAAAATGTATGAACTGAATCCCTTGAAATGTATTTGATTATGGTACCACAATCAAGTTACCGTGGTAAGAGATGCTACCTAAAAGCAACTTCTTAATAAATTTCCCCATTTTAATCAAAACTGTTGGAACGCATTTAATTTTGGATTACCCATTATGGTTATTATTAAGTGGCATTTATGATTATTATGTGGCCTGGTCATATATCAAATTTAAGTTTCAGAGGTCAGTGCTACCTAAACTGTTGGAACGCATTTTATATGGGTCGCCCATTGTGATTATATAATGGCTTGGTCATATATTAAATTTAATTTTAATTTCTTAATGGAAAATGTATGAACTGAATCCCTTGAAATGTATTTGATTATGGTACCACAATCAAGTTGCCGTGGTAAGAGGTGCTACATATTTAAACAACACCTTATTAATAAATTTCCCCATTTTAATCAAATCTATTGGAACGCATTTTATTGTGGTTTTCCCATTATGATTATTAAGTGGCCTGGTCATATTTCAAAGTTATTTTTCAAAGGTCAGTGCTACCTAATTAAAAGAGATACTTTCAACTTTCACCGAATGTTAAATTGAGACCCTTTAAATACGACACGACACTTGGGGCCAGGCTAGACCATTCAGTCCCAGAAGGCAATGAACCTCTTAAACACAATGAATGTCAGAGCTTTATGAATACAAAACTATGACAACAACTATAAGAAAAGTGAAAATAAATGTGAAAACTTTATGATGGGTGACAGAAGACCAAGCTCTCGAATTCGATAAAAATGACCACCACCGGCCACCACTATCATTATAATGATAATGGCTGGTGGTCTATTTTTCACATTCTCTCTCTTCGCGCCTCCAACACAATTTAAATGCTTCATTCTTTATGACACCGCCCCAATATATTTGTAACATGTCGTTTACACACAACAGTTTTTTTTTCTTTGTTTTTTTTTGTCTCTTTTCTTTAATGGAGGGCTTCAGCTTAGCAAAATATCTTGTCCGGCCGTCCGTCCGTCATGTGTCGTCATGTCACATTCTGTAAGTGAGGTGACATTTTTTTGTAGTTGTCATTGTTTCCTCTTTAGTTAGTTTTTTTCATAGTTACAAATCGTGCGTGAGACTTATGTGTGATGATGTGAAGGAGGAGGAGGAGGAGAACCACGAGATTGGGGTGTGGAGCTGGCTTTGTGTTTAGGAAAAGTCATGAGTCAAAAGTGCAAACAAATAGCAACAATAACAAGAATTTCTTTAATATTTTCCTTTAATTGAATTATAAAAAAAAATTGTTGTTGTTGTTGTTGCTGATGAGTCGAAGTGGAGGAACTTACAATAGGAAGATAGACAGACAGTCAGCCATCCAACCAGCCAGCCATCCAACCAGCTAGTTCTAGTAGGTATGGGCTAGACACACAGTGCATGCATGCATATGGCAGCGCAATTGTATGGTCGAGTGACTATGACGAAGGCCCACAGTTGTGGCAGAGTTTTGCAGGAAGAAAACAAAAAAAATCCGCAGCAAATTTTCAATGTTTTTCTTCTTCATATATTACAATAAAGAACAAGAAGAAGAAACAAAATATGGACACAATAATAATAAACAAAAAAACTAAAGCTATAAGCAAGTAATTGTGCCGGACAATATCTCCTCCGTGTGTGCTAGAGGGAGTAGGTTGGGAGGAGTTCGCAACGCAAAAGAAGTTCAAGAAGATCCAATGAACCAACTGTTCCCAAATGGAAAAAATGAACGAAAGCCAGAACTATTAAAACATTTTTCATAGTCTAGGAAAGAATGGTAGACAGTTGTTGTTATTGTTATAGTTAGTAAAAAGAAAAAACTTTGCAATGAAACCAACAAAAAAAGTCACAATAAAGAAATCTAAAACTTTTTATTCATAAAATAGCAAAAAAAAGAAATACGCCCTATTTTTGCTCCGGTTTTTTGTGTCTTCTTCCTCTAGCCAACTGCCTCGCCTGGTCGGTCATTGCTGCGGTGTGTGTGTGTACTTTGTAAAATTAAATCATCATCAAAATGTAGACAAATGTTTGCTGAGTTGTAAGAACAAAAAAACAAAAAAACTAGAAAAAGAAAGAAAATTACAACAAAGCAAATCCATATTTTTAAAGAGAAGTGGCAGGTTTCTGAAGTGGATGCCATTTTTTTATTTAATAATTTTTTTCTATGGTATTTTTAAGTTGTTAACTCAATCTATGTTCAAGCCACCTAATTTTATGGGTTCACATGCATATTAAGTGAATCTTTTGGAACGCATTTCATTTTGATTTCAATTCAAGTTACTTTGTAATTTCAAATTTAATGTTGGGGGTCAGTGCTACCTTAGTAAAAAGCGTTATTAAAATATTTTTATTCATTTTTTTCTACGGTATAGTCAAATACTTAAAACGACATCTCAATATTTTGTTAATTGAAAATATATGAACGGAATCCTTTGGAACGTATTTGATTTTGGTTTCACAATACATTGATTAAAAAAAGTACATTAAGTAAATATTTTGGAACGCATTTGATTTTTGTTTTTCAATTACAGTTGTTTGGCCATGTCAAATTGAATTTTTTGGGTCAGCACTACCTTTTTAAAAGCGCTATTAAAATTATCGTCATTCATTTTTTTCTACAAAATATTGAAGTGCTTAAAAGCCATCCTGAATTCTTTGGAACGTATTTTGTTTTGGTTTCACATCAAGTCTTTTAAAAAGTAAATAAAGCTAAACTTTTGGAACGCTTTTAATTTTTTGGTTTTAAATTAAAATTTTTTTCATGCCAAATTTAAATTTGGTGTCAGTGATACACTACTAAAAAGCGTTATTAAAAAAAATTTTATGGTATTTGGAGTACTCAAGCCGTCTAAATAATTTGTTAATTGAAAATATATGAACTGAATCCTTTGAAATGAATTTGATTTTGGTTTCACAATCAAGTTGTCTTGGTAAGGGGTGCTACCTACATAAAAACGTTATTAACAAATTTCACTTTTTAATAAAAAACTGTTGGAAAGTAACTAGAAACTGTAAAAAATTAAAATGAAAAAAAAACAAGTTCATTTCATGTTTAATGAGAACTGACAGATTTCTGAAGTTGTCGTTTTTTATGTTCCCTATAAACAAATTTTAGAGTTGTTAATTTGATGACATTATTCCAACACTATTTCGAAAGTGGTTGTCAGAAAACACTTCACACGAATTTTCCAAGGGATACATTTCTAAGGAAAAAATATGTTCATCGGATCTTTGGAGCGCATTTGATTTAGGGTTTCAATTCAAGTTGCATGCAATTATTCATTGAAGTACATAAAATAATAAATGGCCAAGCCCTCTAAATAATTTGTCATTTGGAACGTATTTGATTTTGGCTTCACAATAAACATGTCTTGGTAAGAGTTGCTAAAAAATTTATTTTAACAATTCCCTTTTTAATCAAAACAGTTGGAATTGTGATCTGCCCACTTAATGCTTCTAATTACAAAGAAAACAGATAAATAAAGTTTAAATGGATCAATATTCAGGGAAATAATTCGGTAATGTGTTCAAAATTCTTGGAAACATACATCTTTAAAAAAGTTTCTGGATCTTATCTCGATTTCATGATCCCTGGGGATTCCACTCAAGCCAATAATGATTGGCTCAGGTCTTCTGATTTGATGGATGGGGATAATAGAAGCGGTACTACACTATACGTCAGGAGTGTGTTGTTAGTAAGTGGATGAACGGACAGTGACAAAGGAAGGGTGAAGTACGAATTTATTTGCGACGAAATGTATGCACTGAACTGCTGTTGCAAAACGCATCTATGACATTCGGGGACTTTCAAAGGCAAATTTCTCTTTCTCGGACAAGAGGACAACTTTTTTTCGAAGGATACTGCTCCGAGTACTGCTCTCGCTTTTTGCCAATTTATTACATCCGATTTTGCATAACCAATTGTTATTGTAAAAGTGCGTCCTAAATAGCATCGATGTATTCAATTGATTGACCTTTTATATCGTCGATGTTTTCTGAACTCTGGTGTCGGTGATTTTCATGACCTTAGTTTTCTTGTTCCAAATCTCGCAATTGCATACGGATTTGCTAATTTTGACTGCATTTTTGGTATCTTGTGGAAGAGAAGAAAAGGTATAATTTAAGTATTCGAGTTGTCATGCTCCCAAAAGACAGTTCGTCTGATGGTATCGAAAGCATTCTTGAAATCGATGAACCGTAGCCACAAGGGGTTTGTCATTCTATAGATTCTTCTATTGTGACTCGAAAAGTGTTGGTTTGATCCACACAGATTCATTTTGAACTTAAACAAGCTTCTTTATTTCAATTTCAAATGCGCTCCAACAGTTTCGCTTTTTCAATTATCATAATTTTGGTCATTATCATGATTTGTAATGACCATAATGGGGAAAACAAAAATCAAATACCAATTCCAATAACTTCGCTTCATAATTTCATTTAATAAACAACTTATTGAGGTAACTTTGCCATAGATTACATTATGTATTTCAGTATATTATAGAAAGAATGAAGTATAGACATTTCAATAAAGTTTTTTTATTAGGTAGCACTGAGAACAAAATTAAATTGCATATAGCATCCAGGCAATTTTAATTGAAAACCGAAATCAAATGCGTTCCAAATGATGTGATTAATTTCCATAAACGTTTTCTAATTAGGTTGCACTGATAACAAAATTAAATTTCACATGTCACCCAGGCAACTGAAATTACAAACCAAAATCAAATGCGTTCCAAATGATTTGTTTTGATATATAGGTGAAGATGTGCCCTTTAATATACCATACACAAAATGAATAGTGATTTTAAATAATTTTTTTAATTAGTTAGCACTGACCTTAAAGTAAACATATGACTTCAGGCAAATTTAGTGGAAAACCATAATCAATGCGTTCCAACAGTTTCCCTAGGTATTTTGATTTTCAATTAGGGCCAAAAATTAATTTGGATTCTACCATAAAAAATCTATATACCCCATATATAAGTGCTATTTTCAGATTTTCGGTGCTTTGAAGTTCCTAAACGCAGTGGAATTTCGAGATTTGTAAAATTACATTTAGATTTACAAAATCCACTCGATCTTAAAGTCAAATATAACGCATCTTAAAGTCAAATATAACGCACTGGATTTGTGAACAGGATTAATGTGACGTACATGACATGATTTTTGCGCAACCGTTTTGGAAGTGTTGATGGCTCAGAACGTTAAGCGGTCTTGGCAACATTTATGTTGCGAAAGAGTATAAATAACCACTTAAAATTACTTTCAAATGATCACTGCCCTTACAAGGCAAAATTCAAATAACAAAAATTAATTTCAGCCGAGCACGGCTAGGGCTCGAACCTAGGTCCTCAGAGCAACACAAATGTTGCCAAGAACGCTTAACGTTCTGAGCCATCAACACTTCCAAAACGGTTGCGCAAAAATCATGTGTATACCAGAAAGCAATTGTAGGTGTGTGGATTTATCCATCGCTACAACAAAAATCTGCTTTGAAAAGGACTGTTCCTAGAATGAAGACAAATGTCGAACTTTGACAATTTGAATTTAATTCGCATATGCAAGTTTCGCATCAGGGCGGAATAAATACAAGTTATCAACGTACGACATTTGTAAAGCCACATAGCCCAATATGCCTGATGAGCCGCTTAACCAACGGCGAAACGCGTCGCATAATAATGGGTACGTAGGTTCTTCTCCTGGCTTTCCTTTTCATTGCAAAACTTAGGTCATCAAGCTCGACTCGAAAGAGTATAAATAACCACTTAAAATTACTTTCAAATGATCACTGCCCTTACAAGGCAAAATTCAAATAACAAAAATATTATTATTTATTTTAAAAACAACAGATTTGTGATATCATTCCCTAGTGAATGCGTATTTTGATACGTGTGAATAGTCTTTAGCACTATTTCATTCAACTTTAAATACTTAGTCACACAATTAAAGTATTAATAGTATATGTAATATCTTCCCAATTCAAAGTAACAACATGTAGGAAGCTCGATTCGACACGACCAAGTGCGTGTTACAATTTAATCGATTTATTTTCGAAAAAAAAACAAAAATTTAGTTTCTGTACAAAATGTGACTTTTGGATGGGGGTTTGGTAGCTTCCTTCTTTATCGGTTACAAAAAACAACAACACCAACGGCTACCCAGTAGAAAATTTAGTTCAACTTGATTAAAACGTATTTTACACCCACTTGCAATTCGACGACGAAGTTATTCGGCAGCAAATAGTTTACCAGAAAAAAAAAACAACATGTTACAAACTCCATTTAGTCTGACAGTTTAGAAAGACAAGAAAAAAAAACACACCCAGAAGAGAACGAAGAAGAAGAAGGAGCAAGTAAATGTTACTTGGCCTGCCATTCATAAGTGCAGCAGGCTTACAAACTTGTAGCGTGTGAAGGTAGCTTCACAGCACTTAAAAAAATTACAATTCAACGTTGAATTCAATTCTGAAATGTTTTCTTAGTTCAATTTACGGGTGAGTGGGCGGAATACATACGTAATACTCCACGCTGTTTTTTGTAATGACAAAAAAAACCACCTCCCAATAAAACGAGTTGCCAATAAATATAACCGAAACCGAAAAATTCCAATAACCTCATTATTATGGTTAAGGCAGCCGAACATTTTTAGCGATAGCATCACATAGCTGGGTTATGCACGTACGAGAGACGAGTTTTGTTTTATTTTTTTCTCTTAAATGTCAATGGAATTTAATGTATTTTTTGTGCTTTGCAGTAGTTTTGACACACGTACATGTTTATGGTGCAACATAATGCAATGCTCATATAAAAAGGTATTGTTTTTGGCACTCAGAGTGGAATGATATGCCGGTCAAGAGAAGAAGAAGGAAAATCCATAATCAGCATCTCTTCATACTAAACGTCATTTGTTAACAACACAGCTTATTTACAGATCCACTATAATTTACGAATTTAAATTAGGTCGAACTGATGCCGCCGCATGCATACAATCCGTCGATTTTTAATAATATTAATTGTGGAAAGGACGTTTGGCGCACAGTCATTCTCATTTCCTTCATTCAGGCTAGTGAGGGCGGCATAAAACTTGCGAGAATGAATTTCCTAGCCGAACATTTTTAGTGATAGCATCGCATCGTTGTGTTATGCAGTAGTTTTGACACACGTACACATTTATGGTGCAACATAATGCAATGCTCACATAAAAAGGTATTGTTTTTGGCACTCAAAGTGGAATGGTATTGAACGGCATACCATTTCACTTTGAATGATAAATTTAGTAGGAAACCATAATCAAATGCGTTCCAATAGTTTTGTTTGGTATTTTGAATTTCAGTGATGTACACTAAATCATCTTCTTCTGTTCAATTGGCCATATTTCAAAACTAAACGTCATTTGTTAACAAAAACAGCTGATTTACAGATCCACTATAATTGACGAATTTTAATTAGGTCGAAATTATGCCCGCTCTTATGATTGCAATCAGCTGATTTCTAATCATATTAATTGTGGAAATGGCAGTTGGCGCACAGTTCTCCTCATTTCCTTCCCTCGAGTCCTGTGTGAGCGGCATTAGATTGGCTAGTACCGTAAGGTATCTTGGGAATAACTATATCCGAGAGAATGAATTTCTCTGCTGAAGATTTTAGCGATAGCATCGCTGGGTTTGGAATTTTATTCATTTTTTCTTTGGAAAGGAATTTATTTGCCGTAATTGACACACGTACATGTTTATGGTGCAACATGCATTGTTATAAAAACAGCTGATTTACAGATCCACTATAATTGACGAATTTAAATTAGGTCGAACTGATACCCGTCCACATGATTGCAATAATATTAATTGAGGAAAGGACGGTTGGCGCAAAGTCCTCCTCCCTCTCTTCCTTCGAACTTATCGGCGAGTACCTAAGTTATCTAAATGAATTTCCTTGTGTATTGATAGAGAAGCTGGCTGTCACCTTCTCTGCTGTATTCGTTAGTATTGTCAAGCAGATTTTCTGAATGGATTGGCGATTGAGCCGACGTTCGATGTGTACCATATATGTTGGGGACAGTGAAGAAGCAGTTCGACATTATGTATGATTTGCCGTTGGATAAAGGTGATTTGCTGATTGTTATCTGAATTTGTAAAACTGGGACCATCGAAGATGGAGTAATGCGACTGTGGGATGACAGAAGATTGGAAACATATACTGGCGGAATGCTGTTACTATGACTTTAGAGATTCATAAAGTATGGGTATAACGAATGGAGGAGTCGGCGTGGTATTTCTGTAGGGTGCTTGAAGACGATCGGTATGAGTATCCTTTTAACACATAGAATCAGAATAATTTACTGGAAAGTAATAGCAATTTTGTAGCGCTCTTCTTCTGTAGACGAAAGACAGACTTGGCGGCCTTAGTCGATGGGATTCTCGTGACATTCTTCTTTAAGTTTGGATACTCTTTATAGTCGACGGGAAGCTAGTTTTCTTTCTCAGCGGGTTTGCCGTTTCCAAAGAAGTGAGGAGTGAAGTTTTGGATTATTCTTCTGCGCATCAGTATCTGTTGATTCTTTCGCCGCTTCATTCTAGCAAGTTTCGACCTATGTAGCTGCTTCTTTCTGAGCTTTATATTTCTTCACTTCTTCCACCATCTTATCAGCCACTTCGGTTCTCCGGAATTCTATGACGGTCTGGTTGGTTTTACTCTCGTGTTCAGATTTGGAATTGGAGTTTGCGATCCCACCTGTCTCAGAATGTTGCGTTGAGATTGTTCTTAAACCCAGAGTGGGTGCTCAAACTATCTGATTCCTATTCATTGCAAAGCTTCGATCATTAAGCTCAACTCAAATGAGTATAAAAACTCACTTAAAAAATCTTACCTCTTACCTCTAAATTTAACTGATTGTAATCGATGAGTAAAATCATAAACCTTTTCTCGCTATCCGTCACCTGGGAATGTGCCCGGTTTGAGACTGACAGCTTCAAAAAATACCAATTTTACCCTTGGAAGACAGAGAAAATAATCAAAATTCTGCTGGATTTCTTTATGGAGGCTATGTCAAAACGGCTTGGTTGTAACAAGTCCATGGAATTGTATTGAAAAAATAAAACTATTTTATTCAAAAAGTATTTTTTCTATGTTAGTTTGGGATCTTGAAAATATATTTTTGAACAATTCATGTTAATATATGGACATTATGGATAAATATTTATGAAATTAAAAATTTGGAAAAATTTTAATAATAATTTTGAAAAACTTGCATAATTTTGAAGCAATATTTGTGGTTTGTTTTTGGTTTTGCATATGTGAGTTCACACATAATACTCTTGAGATTCGAAAGAAGTTTAAAAATTTAAGAAAATTAAATTATTGTGGAAACCATTAAGAAAATACTGAAAACATCTCTGAATTAATAATAGTCATACGCACCCAAGGCCTGATAATTAAAATGCTCTCAAATCGGTTTAAAGGTAATATTTTTGATAATTTTTTTTGGCGGAATGTGAAAATTTATATGCCCGCTTATACTATACTACAAATTTAAAGAAGAAAATTAAATGAAGAAAGTACCATGACACTATTGACATTTTTTGTGTGCAATGACAGCTAACTACTGTCGATGACAAACACCATATTATTAACGATAATGGTGATGTAATGATGACATTATCATCAACATTGTCATCGTCATTGTCTTTCTTAGCTCGTTCATCTTCATCTTATCCGTCTTCAATAATAATAATAAAAAACGCTGATAAATACATAATTTCATAAAATTATGTTAATTTTATTTAATAGCAGTTAAATTGAGACAGCCAGCCATAAAGACCAGAGGAGGATAATGCAGAGAGCTACAAATAAATCAAAATGCTTCAATTTCCATCCATTTATGTTTAAGTGAATAATAATATGAATGTACTTGAGGTAAAATTCTTTAAAACGAAATATAGAACAAATTTTAAACTAGGTTTTCTGGAAAATTATTTTTGTTTTCAACATAACCTCAAAGTAGTTTTTTTCTCTTTAAACAATTTTCTGTCTGTCAATAATGCAAAATAATGACAAGCAACTTGCAGTCATGCAAAATATAAACTTTGCTAGTAGTTTGACCCAGTTTTTGGTTTTTGTTGTTATGTTTCTTATTTTTATTTCCTTTGATTTTTATCTTTAGTTTACTTTTTATGGTAAATTCCATAAAAATAACATTTTGCATACATATTTAAAAATCATTGGGGAGATTTGCTTCTTCTTATTATTGATGATGATAATGGAATTTCATTTTATGCTATTTTATTACATTATATGATTTATTTTTATAAAAACAAATAAAAATAATAAAGTAATAATTTTATTTAATTGTATTTTTATAAATTTCGATATTTTGTATTTATTTTATTTGATTTAAAATCAATTATTTGATTTTATCTCATTATCTCCAATGAATATCAATTGTGATCATGAATTGATAACACACTGACGGCGTTAATAAATTACATTGTCGGCCGGCTGCTTTGTAACGTGTATGTCTTGCCATGTGATCAGCTGTTTTTAAGGCGCCATAGATGCAACCTAAAATAAAGACGTACAATTGTGTGACAAAATGGTCTTTTGAGGCGGTGTGGGATTTATTGTTAATTTATTTATTAAAAAATGTTGATAAATAATTTATTTACAAAATGTGGATAAATAAAAAAATGCAATTTTGGGGATTTAAAAATTAGTCACATTTGTTAATTAAAAATTATCCATTTATAAATAGAAAAATTGTAGTCATAATTGTCTACAAAAAATTATTCACCTGTGTGGATAAAAAAAATTATCCACCTGTGTGGATTACAAAAATACCCACATTTGAGGATAAAAAAATTATCCACCTGTGTGGATAAAAAAATTAATCGCGTTTGTGGATAAAAAAAAGTATCCACATTTGTGGATAGAAATATTATCAAATGTTGGGAGGTTCCGTAATATGGGAGCTACCCTAAAAAGTGAAGCCATGTTTATAATTTCTGGTACAAAGATTTGCTACCCAACGAGAACCCAAAATACCAAATTATAGCCAATTCGATTGAAAAAGGTGCTCAAACTCCACAAAATATCGAAGTTTGGGATGCACCGTTATACGGGGGGCTACCCTATAAAATGCATCAATATCGACAATTTTTGGTGGGAAGATTTGCTACCCAAAGAGAACCCAAAATACCAAATTATAACCAATACGTTTGAAAAAGGTGTCTAAGCTACCCAAAATATCGATTATTGGGAGGTACCGTTATAGAAAGTAGGCCGATATTAATAATAATTACAGCTAATTCGCTTGAAAAATGTGCCCAAGCTCCCCAAAATACCGAGTATTGGAGGGTACCATTATATGGGGACTATACTTAAAGATGGACCAATATTGCTCATTTTTGTTTACATGATTTCCTAGCCACTAAGAACTCAAAATGCCAAATTACAGCCAATTCGGTTGGAAGAGGTGCTGAAACTCCCCAAAATATCGGAATTTTGGAGGTAGCCTTATGTGGAGGTTATCCTAAAATGTGGATCGATTTTGATAATTATTGGTATGGAGATTTGCTAGGCAATGATAATCCAAAATACCGAATTACAGCCAATTTGGTTGAAAAACGTGCATCAACTCAATAAAATACCCAAAATAGGGAGGTACCCTTATATGGGGGCTATACAAAAAAGTAGATCGATATTTATAATTTTTGGTGGGGAGATTCGTTATCCAATGAGAACCCAAAATACCAAACTATACCCAAATCGATTGAAACAAGTGCTCCAACTCCACAAAATATCGAAATTTAAGAGGTACCCTTGCATGGTTTGCTTCACAATGAGAAACCAAAATACCAAATTACAGCCAATTCACTTGAAAAATGCGCCAAAGCTCCAGAAAATAACGAATATTGCAGTGTACTATTATATGGGAGCTACCCTAAAAAGTAGATCGATATTGATCAATTTTTGTAATAATGTTTGCTATCCAATGAGAACACAAAATACCAAATTACATCCAAATCGGATGAAAAGTTCTTGCCCAAATCCTGAAAATATCGAAAATTGGGAGGTACCCTAATGCGGAGGCTACCCTAAAAAGTGGACCGATATTGATAATTTTTTGGCAGGATGGTTTGCTACCCAAGGAGAACCCAAATTACTGCGAATTCTTTTGAAAAATGTCCCCAAAATGCTCAATATATAGAAATTCTGTAGGTAGGGGTACTTCCCTAAAATTTGGAACAATATTGATAATTTTTGTTACGGACATTTGCTACCCAAAGAGAACCCAAAATACCAAATTAAAAGTAATTTGGTTGGATTTTTTTTCCCAAAATATCTTAAAACCCGAATATTCGGGTCTATAAAAAAACCTAAAGCGATATTTCCCACGTTCAATATTAAACATCCCAAGAGTAGTTGAAATGTCTGTGAAAATTTTCAAAGCTCTACCTTAATCGAATTTGGTGATTTCAATAGACAGTCGGATTTTTATTCTAATCGACATCGACATTTTTATTCTGATCGAGGACTTTATATGGGGTCCACAGTGAATATTTCGAGGTGTTGAATTATTATCCACATGCTGTTGATCCGTGGCAAAGTTATTTTTTTTTTTTTGTTTTTCTGTTTTAATCCCAAGTGGAAGCTAAGTAACATATTAAGAGTTATGCCTGCTACTGCTCCTCTTCCAGTTAAACTGCCACCTGACTTATTAACCAAGATTAATGTTTCACTAAAACAACAACAACACCAACTCAAGAACAATATTATTTACCAAGTCACACACCCCCATACACACGAAAAGGCTCTATCCTACTCCACATCCTTTTTTTAATTCCCTACACTCTCTTCGAAAGGGTTTGTGGGAGTGGGTGTGTGTTTTACAGGAATAACAGCTTACAAAGCTTCTTATATTACCCTTTATTTGAGGGTGAATGGGGTGGTGGACTGAGCGCACCATTTTCAAGTGAGGTTGGATTACACTTCAGTGGCATAAATGCCACATGCCCCAAATGAAACAACAACAACAGCAAAAATTCAAGTAGCGCAAAAAACTTGCATTGCGCTTTGCTGCTGTCTGCTTTAACATTGGGCGCGTTGCAAGTTTTGACTTTTGTTTTTTGTTTTGGGGTCTCCACCCTTGTGATTTGTTATTGTTGCCGTGTTTTGCTACAAAATTTAATCAGGCGTAAAATGAGTACATTTTGTTTCAGTTTTCTGTATTTATTTTTTTTAAACAGCAAATGTACACACATACCCGACATGCGGCAGATTTAAATACGATAGAACTTAGAAGGGGTCATGAGAATTTGGAAACCATGTCTTGAAGATCGAAGAAAAGAAAGGGTTATTGATTTGTTTTCGTTTGATGAGGTTTGATCAGCAGAATTGCTCCTCTATAGGCTCAAGATGAATGATTTTTGTGTGTGGGTTTTATCACCTAATATTCCCCCTTTATTACACACTCACACACACACATATATAAATAAACATTACCATTATTTTTATTATTATTATTACAACGGCCGAACGACCGACCGACATTTATATACACCTTGAGCTGCCCTCTTTCTCTCCCTGTGATGTCAAGTCTTAACTGGGTTACATTTCATGCAAAAAGAAAAAAATACAACAAAAACAACGTAAAAGTCAACGCCAGTCATACACTCGGCTAACCCCAGCTAAAATAATAACAACAACAGCTGCAACAACAACAACAACAACAAATAATCGTAAACAAACGAAAAAACATCAAAAGTAAACAAAACGGTGACAAAAATAACTGCAACAGCAGTGCGAGCGACGAGAGTTGTTGTTGTTGTTATTTTTGTTTTTATGACTTTTGCCAGTTGTCGTTGACGTTGTTTTTGTTGTTGCTGATGTTCGTTCTTGTTTGGCTTTGCGGCTTGTCAAAAAAACAAAAGTAGTTGATAATGTTGTTTTGCGCTTGTTGATTGTGTTTAATGACGGCGATGACGACGGCGTCAGCGCCAACGTCAACGTCAACGGACGACATCAAAATGATGTTGTTAACGCTTTGTTGATGACTTTCTTTATTAAGGACGGATGAGTGAAATGTCAGGTATTCTTTTAGAAAGGGCTGTTTTCATTATTTTTTAAGGAAATTTGCTAAAATGTGGGGTTGTGGCCAAAGGAAATTGGTGGATTAAATATCCATAGATTGTTGGACAATATAAGTGAAACGTTATTGATTATAAGTTTCTGAGTTTATATCAAATAATTTATAACAAATGTTAAATAATAAAATTATTAAATAAAAAATAATTAAAAATTATAATAAAAAAAAATTTATAAAAACTATTAAATAATATAAAAAATTAATAAAAAATAAAATAAAATAAAAAATAAATAAAACAAAATAAAATATATAAAAATAAAATAATACAAAATAAAATAAATAATAATAAATAATTAAAATAATATTAAAAAAGGTAAAATAAAAAATATTGAATAAAAAATGAAATAAAAATTAAATGAAATAAAAAATAGAAAAATGAAATAAAAATAATAAAATAACGATAAAATAATAAATAAATAAAAAATAATAAAATAAAAAATAAAATTAAAAAAAAATAAAAATAATAAAATTAAATTTAAAAAATAAAAAAATAACAAAATAAAAAAAAATAATAAAATAACGATAAAATATTAATTAAATAAATAAAAAATAATAAAATAAAAAATAAAATTAAAAAATTTCAAATAAAAATAATAAAATTAAATTTAAAAAATAAAATAAAAATAACAAAATAAAATAAAAATAATAAAATAAAAACCAGTGAGAGCTGAAAATAGAGTAACTCCCACATCCGAGTAAATACGACAATATAATTGGTATCAATTTAAAGGTCACCACTCCTCTTGGATATATTATCAACTTCTCGGGTCTATGTCCTTCAGGGGTAAATATATACGCTATAGAATACAAATTTTGTAATTTTTCACACAAAAGTCAGTGCCCATTTGACCCCCTAAATATTGATCGATCTTTATTAACATAATCATGCTTATTCTTTGGCTCTATCCCCTTCTCTCGCGATGTTTGGGTCATAATTGCGGCCTCTGGAGCGACCAGAAAAACCGACAAAAATAAAGTTTTTGGTCCATTTCATCCCTTAAATATTAACCGATCTTAACCAAAAACAATACGGGTCTTCATTGGCCAGAACCCATCCTACATGCAAAATTTCGTGAAGATTGGTCCATAATTGTGGCCTGTATCGTGTTTACAAATTATAATGGACAGACGGACGGACGGATACACATGTCTAGATCGACCCAGCAAGTCGAGATATGACGATCGGTATACTTAAAGGTGGGTGTAGGACCAATATTTCGCGGCCTTACAAACTCTTGGGGCTGCACAATTGTATTATATCTAGAAAGTGGCGCCCAACACATGTCACTTTGAGCATCGATATTATTATAATACTAATGTGACGCCCAATGATACCTAGCCAATTTATAAACCCTTTATGGGGTCTCCGGTGAATGTTCCGAGCTGTAACAAATGATAAAACCCTGCAATTATCGGATTATAAAACAAATTGAAACCAACGTTTCACCTTTTACAGAATATAAATAAAGGGTGTCCAATGCTTGTCCACCATACAATAATAATGAACGTCCAAGAAGTGTTCATTTACAACAAAGAAATCGCTTTTTAACAAAAATTTAAAAGTGGCGCCCAACATATGCCAATTTTATCAATGGGTTTATAGCATTGTGTTTATAAAAAATCATTTAACCTGTTGAAAATTCGAAGCAATTTGGTTGTAAAACCAGTTTGAAATCCTCAAAATACCGATTGGAATTGGAAGCACTGTTATATTGGGAGCTACCCTAAAAATTGGATCAATATGGAACATTTTTGGCGAAATGAATTTCTGCCTACTGGAGAACCCAAAATAGCTAATTAAAGGCACTTGGGTTGAAAAACATATCCAAAATACCGAAGATTTGGGGTGCATGTTTGGGGGAGCTACCTCTGTACTTCGGTCAATATTGATAATTTTTAGTTTGGTTAGGCTTTGCCATTCAGCCTATTCGGATGAGAAACGAACCCAAGCTCCTCATAACCTCGAAATTTGGAAGGAACCGTTATATGGGGACTACCCTGAAACTTGGATCTATATTGATAATTTTTGGTTATATGATATTCTACTCAATGAGAACCCTATCTTCAAAATTCCAGCCAATTCGATTGAAAAGCGTAACCAAAATTTTTAATATTGAACGGTGCCGATATAGGGAGCAATCCCTTTCCTTGGGCCAATACTGATACTTTTTGTTGGGAGGTTTTGCCAACCAATGAGAACCCAAAATACTAAATTACACCTAATTCGATTGAAAAATGCACCCGAAAATATCGAATATTGAGGGGTGCCGGTATGGGGAGGTACCTCTATACATGGGCCAATACTGATCATTTTTAGCAGGATGATTTGTCACCCAATGAGATTGCAATTATGTATTAACTTAGAGGCAATTTGGATAAGAAACCAACTCAAGCCCCTTTAAAATTTAGAACTTCCGAAGAAACTATTATGTGGGAAATACTCCGAAACGGGGTTCAATATTAGTAATGCTTAATAAGGGAATTTCCTACCCAACAGAAGTCCAAAATACCAAATTACAGCCAATTCGGTTTAAAAACGCATCCGAAAATATCGAATATTGAGGGGTGCCGATATGGGGAGCTACCCCTGTACTTGGGCCAATATTGATAATTTTTTGGTAGGCAGGATTGCAACTCAAAAACAACCTAAAATACCAGATTACAGCTAATTCGGTTAAATATTGAGTGGTGCCGATATGGGGAGCTACCCCTGTACTTGGACAAATATTGATAATTTTTGATAGGAAGGTTTACAGCTTAATGAGAACACAAATTGTCAAATTTGATGCTATTCGGTTGAAAAAATGTATCTAAAGTATCGATTTTTTTTCAACAATTAAAACTGAAATGGCGCCCAATCATCTTCTTATTAGCTGGCTTGTGACAGAACTTTCGTTCCATAAGCCGAGCTTAAAGAAGATTTCCAGGCGCGTCGGTCTTTTGTGCAGTTTTTCCCATTTGAAAGACCATTTTCGGCAATGTTGTCTACGACTTGATCTTTCCATCTTATTCGTTTCCTTCCTCTTCTGCGTGAACCATTAGCTGGTTCGCTTTTATATGCCTTCTGGGCTGGGGCATCTTCATCCATTCTCACAACATGACCTAGCCAACATAGTCGCTGCAGCTCAATACGTGCAACAATGTCGATGTCCGAGAATAGCCGGACGCCATCAACGCAGATCGTCCCACAGATCTTTCGGAGAATTTTTCTCTCAAACACTCCAAGAGCTGCCTCAACTGCTTGCGTAAGTAACCATGCCTCAGATCCGTATAACTGCACGGGTAGTATCAGCGTCTTCTTTTGAGTTTTTTTTTTTTTTGCTCCGACCATAGTAGCTTCGGTTGGCCATTACTATCCTCCTCCGAATTTCAAAACTGATGTCATTCGTTTTATTTATGGCGGTACCAAGGTATATATCAAATCTTTGACTACCTCGAAGCTGCTGTAGTTCTCAAGTACCACAGTTGGTCCGAGTCTACTGGACGTCTTGCGCGTTAATACCATCAGCTTGGTCTTCTCGCCGTTTACTGCCAGACCCACTTTGGCAGACTTAATTTGTTCAAAGGTGGCTGTTACCGCACGCAATGATCGACACATTATATCGATGTCATAGGCGAGTAACATGTGTTCTTTGGTGTTCAGAGTGCCATTTCTGTTCACTTTTGCTTCTCGTATGACCTTGTCCAGTAGGATGTTAAAAAGGTCACACAACAAACTGTAACCATGTCTGAATTCTCGTTCGGTATTAAAGGGCTCCGAAAGGTCCTTTCCGACTTTAACTGCTCGTCTTGTGTCAGTTAAAGTTATCCTGCACAGCCAAATTAATTTTACAGGAATGCCAAACGCAGACATGGCCTCTGCACGAATAGGGCTGTCGAATGCGACTTTATAGCCGACGTGTCGATGTGTTTTTCGTGGGGTTTTTTTCCAGGATTTGGCGCAGAGTGAAAATCTGTTTGATGGTGGATTTGTCAGGTCTGAAGCCGCATTGGTATGGTCCAATAATGTCATTGGCCATTGGCTTCAGTCGTTCACACAGTACGCTGGATAGCACTTTATATGCGATGGGAAGGAGACTTATTCCTCTCCTGTTTTCTGCACGGGACACATGATGCTGAGGTTCCAATCATTATACATGCATTCCTCTAGCCAAATTGTACTAACCAGCTGGTGCATGCTCCTTACCAGCATCTGACCACCAGTCTTGAATAGTTCGGCTTGTAAACCATCGGCACCTGCTGCTTTATTATTCATCAGCCGATTGATTGCTATTCTGACCTCATCTTGGCTAGGGTGGTATACACTCTATACCGTCATCTATTATTGATTCTGGGGTATCCTCTTCACCGCCACTATTTGATACCAGAAGTTTTTCAAAATGCTCCTTCCAGATCCTCAGCACGCTGGTCTGTATCTGTCACCAGGTTTCCTTCTCTGCCTGCACCAAAGATTTCGGTTTGGTGTTTTACTCGTTGGTAGATTCCAATATTAAAAAAAAACCCCTTAAAAAATCTGAAAAAAATTCTCGGTGGCTTTTTCCTATATATTTTTTAATTCAAATAATCTCAATACTTCTCATTGAGAGTGTGCTGTTTCCCTTTGCCATTGAAAAATTCCGCATAATACTTCTGGAAATACTTGACAAAATTTTTAATATAACCTTCAATATTTGTGTTTTTTTTTGTTTTTTTCTTCTTCTTCTTCTTCTTTTTCTATATTAAGAAATACTTAAAAAATAAAATAAATATAGATTAATATAACCTTGTCGATTTATTGAAAAACATTTTGAACTCAAATAACCTTTTATTGATGAAAAATGTTGGTTGGTTGGTTGGCTACCCAATAAAAAAAATAAAAGAACGCAGGCATTCAGTCAGTCAGGCATTATCAATAAGTGGATTTTCCTCCCACTCATGGATGGATGGTTGGATTGATACTTCTCGACTATCATTGTGCTTGGCTGCTGACATTGCAATGACATATGTACATACAAGTACACATATGTATGTGTTTAATGCCTACATGCCATTTTTTTCAATTAATCAATCAACAAGAAATCCAATTGATATGGAAACAGTTACTCGCTTAAGTGGCCCACACACGTCAAACATGTGCGTTCGATCGGTGTGAATCGAAGCAATGTTTGACGTGTGTGGTACGGTGTTCACACCGATTTGCCGGTGCGCACACCGATCGAAAGAAATTAAAAATTTTTAATGTGCGACGCGCACATGTTTGACGTCTGTGGCCTGGTGTGTTTTGTTGAGAAAAATCAGCGGACAAATGCAATAATATGTATTTGGAAGATTTTTTGATATTTTTACACATATTCTACTGTGTGCCAAATAAAAATGTTTTTTCCCGGAATAAAGTAAAAGTATTTAATACATTTATATTAAATAAAAATATTTCATCTTTTTTCCGTCATCACTATCGCGGTCCATCTTCACGCTTCAAAAATAAATATGAAATGAAGTTTAACCGTTTGACGTGTGTGGGCTAGGAGCTTCACAAAAGCACATGCAGGTGTGTGGCCACACACACACATACACACTCACAAAATTGTAATCACAAAATATTCAACACTTAGAGAAAAAAGCCGCACACACATACACACTCACACTTGTGCTAAATGTTAAGGCAAACAAACAAATAAATGCCGCCGGTGGGGGAAGAAATAGAATAATCATTGATACTAATTTCCGTCTTCCCCCATTTTTTTTATTTTTCAGTTTGTTTTTTATTTCTTTTTTTCAGTTTATTTCTTCATCTTTTTTGTGGCTTTTCCTCTTCTTCTTTACAAATTATCATTGTGAGCGATTTGTTTTGTTATTGTTATGCTTTGTGATTGTTTATTGAATTGATGAATATTTTTGTTGTTGTTTTGTTGTTTTCTTCTTCGTCTTGTTCATCTCTTGAATCAATTAACAAGAAGCCGGTAGCCCACCAATAACACCATGCATTCATGACGCACGCCCCCTTTTTGGTTAATTGGTATTCGGTTACCCGAATACAAACAATTGTTTATTGTGACAACAACAATCCAACTACTGATTGGATTTCATATGTTTTTGTTTCTAATTGGGATTTTTTGTGACGCATTCACTATGGTGTCTCAGAGAGGTAACAGAGGAAGAGAGAGCTTTACAATTCGTAAGAGGAAATATTAACTATGACTTGGTGAGGGAAGAAAATTTAAAATAAGGCCTTTAAATTCGATCAACTCGAACTTTTTACATCCTCCACCATGAGAAGAAAATACAAAATACCAAAAATCGGGAGCAGGATTTTTATAAGATGGCTGGAGTCATGAGAAATCATTGCCAAGAGAACGAAAATAAATATTAAACTAAGGACACTCAGGGCGGTAAAAAGGTCTAAAGCAGGTATGCTCGGCCACACACGCTAACGTAACAGAGTGTCTATGGTTAAACAGGCATTATCTTTTTTCTCTATTCTTCAGTCGTTTTTATACCCTCCACCATAGTATGGAGGGTATATTAATTTTGTCATTCCGTTTGACACTCATCGAAATGTTCACTTCCGACCCTATAAAGTATTTATATTCTTGATCAGGGTAAAATTCTAAGACGATCTAGCAATGTCCGTCCGTCTGTCCGTCCGTCCGTCTGTTGTAATATTCTGAAGGAATTGAGATAGGGTGCTGAAATTAAGTTCGAAGATGGGATATATCGATCCACGTTTAATCATAGCTCCCATAAGTGTACCCTCCAATTTTCGGTATTTCGGGGTTCTTGAGCCCGTTTTTCAACCGAATTCACTGAAATTTGGTACATTGGGTTCTTATTGGGTACTAAATGTCTACACAAAAAATTATAAATATAGGTCCACTTTTTCTGGTAGCCCCCATATAACGGTACCTTCTAATTTTCAGTATTTTAAGGATTTTGATCGTATTTTTCCACCGAATTGTCTGTAATAATTAGTATTTTGAGTTCTTAATAGGTTCCAAATACCTTCACAAAAAATTATGAACATAGGCCCATTTTTTCGGGTAGCTCCCATATAAGGGTACCCTCAAATTTCGGTATTTTGAGCTTCTTGGGCGCGTTTTTCAACCGAATTCACTGAAATTTGGTACATTGGGTTCTTATTGGGGACCAAATATCTCCACCAAAAATTATAAATATAAGTTCACTTTTTCTGGTAGCTCCCATAGAAGGGTACCCCCAAATTCGGTATTTTGAGGTTCTTGAGCGCGTTTTTCAACCGAATTCACTGAAATTTGGTATATTGGGTTCTTATTGGGTACCAAATATCTCCACTAAAAATTATAAATATAAGTCCATTTTTTTTCTGGTAGCCCCCATATATAGGTACCCCCAAATTCCGGTATTTTGAGGAGCTCGAGCGCGTTTTTCAACCGAATTCGCTGAAATTTGGTATTTTGTAGCCGTATATGGTAACAAATCTCCCTACCAAAAATTATTATTAGTCAACCCCTTTTAGGGGTAGTCCACATATAACCCCATTTTTTTTATTAAAATAATTATCTGATTTTTCCGCGTTTTGGGTTTGGTTCTAACACTGTTGTAATCATTACACCTGCGAAGGATATCGAGATAAAAAAAACTGTGTGGGAGGTACCAGAAGGCATGGACCGATATTCCCCAAATTCGGACTTGAACTAAGTTTTGAAGAAATAATAAGATGGGATGAAATCAATTTTTTCTGAAATGGATTTGGTCCCAAGAAGCATGGGGTCTAGAACCAATATTTCGATGAGGCACATTTTCACCGTGTGAGAGTGTATATACACATTAATTAGCCATAAGGCTGAGGGTATAATTTTCTATTAAAAATTATTATTTACATTATTGTTTACATAATCGGTTTGTAGAAATGTCGGTATAGGTCCATTTTTTTTTGTATGTTCCCTATATTTTCATTTCAAGTACCTGCCAGTATATCTATGGTGGAGGGTATCCAAAGTTCGGCCCGGCCGAACTTAACGCTTTTTCACTTGTTAATGATGATTTCTCAGTTACGCTCACCCACACTAACGCTCAATTTTGTTATGCCCACCTCTGGTCTAAGACCTTGAGAACATACCGAAATTAAAGTGTGACCTTTATATGAGGACTATGAAGAAAAATTGACATTTTTAATATTCTGTAAAAAAAAAAAAACATTTTAACCCACCAAGGGTGACAAATTACAGACCATTTATTTGAAAAATGCGGCTAGGACCATATAAATACCCATAAAGAGGCTGGACCTTTAGAGTTACTTTTATATGGGGACCTTATCTAAGTGATGACCTATGTAGATAATTTTTGCTGAGAAGATTTCCTAAGCAACGAGAACCCAAAATATCAAATGTTAACCAACTTCGTTCGAAAACCACATCGGAAATCTTTAAAATGCCAAAATCTGAGGGTACCTTAATATATGAGAGTATATTTAAACGTGGATCCTTTGTGATAATTTTTGGTAAGAAGATTTACCACTCAATGGGAACCCAAAATATACAATTACATGCTATTTGGTTTGAAAAAATATGTTTGGAAACCTCAAAACACCAAAAAATTGGAGGTAGAGTTATATAAGGGCAATATCAAAATGTGGACCGATATTAATAATTTTGGTGGAGAGATTTTCTACCCAATGACAAGTCAAAATACCAATTTATAGCTAATTGGGATGAGAACCGTGTCCGATTTCCTCAAAATACGGAAAATTAGGGGTACCCTTATATGCGAACTTTATCAAAAACTTGACCGATAGTGATAATTTTTTGGTGAGGAGATCTACTAACCAATGAGAACCCAACATATCAAATTGGAGGCTATTCGGCTGTAAAACGAACTCAAGCTCCCTAAAATACCGAAATTCAAGAGTAGTTGTTATATGGAGACTACCCCGAAACGTGGATCAATACAGATAATTTTTGGTGGAGAGAATTCCTATCTAATGAGAATCCAAAATACCAAATTAGAGCAAAATCGGTTGAAAAATGTGTGTGGAACCCTAAAAATTCCGAAAATTTGGAGATACCAATATATGGGGGCTATATCAAAATCCGAATCGATATTGATAATTTTTGGTAGGAAGATTTGTTACCAAATGAAAACCCGAATAGTCTAATTTGAATCAGTTCAGTCGTAAAATATGTCGGAAATCCTTAATTTATCGAAATTTGCGGGTGCCCTTATATGGGCCCATATCAAAGCGTTGACCGATATTGATAATTTTTGGTGGAGAGACTTTCTAATAGAACCTAAAATACCAAATTGCAGCTAATTCGAATGAATAGCGTGTCTGAAATCCACAAAATATCGAAAAATAGGGGTACGGTTATATGGGGGCTACCCTAAAAAGTGGACCAATATTGATTATTTTTGGTAGGAAGATTTGCAACCTAATGAGAGCCCAAAATACCAAATTACAGTCAATTCCGTTGAGAAACTCAAGCTTCCTAAAATACCGAAATTCGAGAGGAGTTGTTATATGGAGACTACCCCGAAAGATGGATCAATATTGAACATTTTTGGTGAGATGAATTTTTAAACCACTGAGAACTCAAACTACGAAATTACAGTCAATTCGACTGAAAAATGCACCCAAAATATCGAATATTTGATGGGTGCCGATATGGAGACTACCCCTGCACTTGGGTCAAAATTGAGAACTTTTGGTAGGAAGATTTGCCGCCCAATGAGAATCAAAAATACCAAAATACAACCAATTCGGTTGAAAAATAGTATCGAAAATACCGAAAATTGGGGGTACACCGATATAGGGAGCTACCCCTATATTTGGACCAATATTGTTGATTTTTGGGAGAAAGTTTTGTCACCCAATCAGATTCTAAAATATCAAATTAGAGGCAATTCGGTTGAAAAACGAACTCAAGCTCCCCAAAAAACCGAAATTTGGCAGGAGGTTTTTTATAGGAGCTACCTTAAAAAGTGGATCAATGTTGATAATTTTTAGTAAGTTGAATTTCTACCCACTGAGAGCCCAAAATACTAAATTACAGCCAATTCGATTGAGAAATGCACCAAAAATATCGAATATTGAGAGGTGCCCCTATATAGGGAGCTACCTCTGTACTTGGGTCAATATTGATGATTTTTGGTAGGAAGGTTTGTTACCCACCGAGAACCCAAAATACCAAAATACAACCAATTCGGTTGAAAAATGCACCCAAAATATCGAATATTGAGAGGTGACACGATATAGGGAGCCACCTCTGTACCTCTGAGTCAATATTGATAATTTTAGGTGAGATGAATTTCTAACCACTGAAAACCGAAAATTTTAAATTACAACCAATTCGGTATCTAAAATATGGAATATTGAGAGGTGCGCCCCGATATAGGGAGCTACCCCCGGTCAATATTGATAAAATTTTGGTAGGAAGATTTGGAACCCAATGAACCCCAAAATACCATATTAAAGTCTATTCGGTTGAAAAACTCAGCCAAAACAATGTATATTGAGGGGTGCCGCCGGTATGGGAAGCTACGCCTGTACTTGGGCCAATATTGTTAATATCTAAATATTTTTTTGTTTTTGCAAATTTACCACCTTCACTACAAGCTAGACCTCCAACCCGCATGTCAATCCTCTTCGCATTACCATACCTTGTAAAAGTGTTCTAATTGTGGCAAACACTCACCACCCACCCCACCCTCTCCACCTATTATCAACACAATCAGCTTCTAATTATTACATGTAAATTATAATCGTTGTTGTTGTCGTCATTGTTGGTGTTGTTGTTGCTTTTTTTTGTAACCTAACAAATATGATAATTGTTATTGGAACACTCATGTATGTATGTAAATAAAACTGCAATTAATGTACAAACATTGTAGTCACAGTGATGCACTGTGTGCGTGCGTGGGTGTTGTACTCCCATCCCAACAAACCAAAAGTATTGAGAATAATATTATATTAAGCTTACCAACACAAGCATAAGCTTGAAAAAGTCTTGAGATAATCTTGAGAAATGTTTATTAATAATTGTAGAAAAATCAAAACGGAACCCTTATGATACAATTACTTGTGTAATATTACTAAAAGCTTATTCTTGCAATTGTAGAATAAGCTTACAAATGTAATATTATCTTAACTAGTGTGTATATAAGCTTACTCATCTCAATAATTTTATAAGCTTGATAATAATAAGCAAATAATGCAATGCATTATTCATGTGTTAATTCAAATTTTATTATATTCAATTTTATTTGTACAGCTTAATGTTAAAATTATAGTAAATAAAAATTATAGTTAACAAGGTAAAAAAATAGTTTCATATTTCATTGGGTTTTTTAATTTATAATTGTCTCGAAGCTTGCCCCGATTTTTGGCAAATTGAAGAAACGTGCGGGTGTCCTTTATAAATAGGTCTTCAGTGATCCCAATAGACAATGCTGCACCTATAAATATTAAAAATATTAATAACATTGTATTTAAATTTTGTATTTTTTTACTTACTTTTTATTGTCATTGTTGTGCACAGATTTCTAACACTTTTTGACTCTATGAAAATGCACGTCCGTCCGCTCGCTTAACAAACTTTGCAATGAATTTACAGGCAAAACAAAACAACACAAATTCCATGAAATTAACTAACGGTACCAGTTTATAGCTGACGCGTGGGCAAACGACGACAGCGTCGATTAAAAAACTATTGAGAATAAGAAGGTTTTCTCAATCGTCAGATTGAATTATACTTGAGAAACAATTGTGTACAACAATAGTTTCTCAAGCATAGTTGAGAATTGCTTGTAAACTCACATTTAAAAAACTATTGAGAATAATAAGTTTTTCTCAATAGTCAGATTTCTTTAACAACACTTGAGAAACATTTGTGTACAACAATAGTTTCTCAAGCATAGTTGAAAACTGTTTGTGAATTCACATTTTAACAACATTTTTTTAATATTACTAAAAAAAGCTTAAGAACAACTATTATTATAAGCTTGTTCTCAAGTGGTATTGAGATTTGATTACTGAATGGTATGTTGGGAGCATACTCATCTCAATATACAACTCTTGAGAAACATTTGTGTACAACAATAGTTTATCAAGCATAGTTGAAAACTGTTTGTGAATTCAAATTTTAACAACATTTTTTTAATATTACTAAAAAAAGCTTAAGAACAACTATTATTATAAGCTTGTTCTCAAGTGGTATTGAGATTTGATTACTGAATGGTATGTTGGGATGTGTGTGTTTGTGTGCGTTTGTGTAAGTGTGTGTAATTACAAAACTGATTAGTTTTAAATTAATTGTAGTTCAAATGAGATTCTTCTGTTTCTTTTTTCTTTTATTTTTTTCATGACGTCTTCTTCTCCTAATGAATGAAGGAATGAATGCATATATGAATGTGTGTGTGCGTCGATGTGTGTTTAGTAGCTGTGTGTAGGTAGCTACATTAGCAACGATTGCATGCAAAGTAAGCGAGTAACTAATTGCATAAATGAAATGAACGAACGAAGGAATGAATATATGTAAATGTGTGTGTATGTGTGTGTTTGTGTGTGTTTGTGTGGAAAATGATACACCATCAGGATGACTAATTTTATAATGGAATAACTAACTTTATTGTAACGGCAATAACAAGGTGTGTGCGTGTGTGTATGTGTGTTTATACAGCTGTCATTACGTTTGGTAGCAGGCAGTAATAGCAGTTGAGACAAATAGCAATTAATTAGAAGAAGAAAATGTGAATTGTCATTTTTTTGACAGTTGGAATCTTTTCGTGTACATTTGAAAAGGAGAGAGGAGAGAAGTGAAGGAGTGAAGTGAGGAAAATAAGAGATTATGTTATGCTTAAGTTTGACATATATTAAACAAAATAAAATGACATTGATTTTCGCAAATAAATGTTGGCAAACAAAATTATAACGCAACTATAAATTAAAAAAAATATTTTAAAATAAAAATGAAATAATATGACAATATTTAAATAAGGAATAATTAAAATAAATAAAATAAGAAGTAATAAAATAAATAATAAGTAATAAAAAAAAAAAATAAATAAAAGGTAATAAAATAAAAGTAAAAAAAAATAATAAAAAATAAAATTAAAAAAAAAATAAAATTAAATAAATAAAAAAAATAAAAATCAAAAACAATAAAAAATTAAAAAAAAAATAAAAAAAAAAATAAAAAAAAATAAAAAAAAAAAAATAAATAAAAAAAAATAAATTAAAAATAAAAAATAAAAAATAAAAAAATCAAATCAAATCAAAAAAATAAAATAAAAAAAATAAAATAAAAAAATAAAATAAAATAATAAAATATAATTAATAAAAAATAATAACATAAATGTAACTAGCAAAATGCCCGCTACTTCGTATGCGGAAAGGGAATGCAAAAAAAAAAAAAAACATATGGATGTCGTGAATTTGCACCTCTATTCCTACATGTAATATCATGTTTATTACCATTTAGAGTACTCGTCACACACACACATAAGCTCTATTTTCCGAAATCTCTTTCTTATTTTCATTACACAGATTAAAAATAGATCAGAATTCCAATTATACATTTACGTACAGGTTACACATTAAGTTCCATTTAATCTTAATTCCACCAAAGTCCAAATTGTACTAAATTTAGTACTTTTCGTACTTATAAGTACAAATTTCCAATGTACCTCAATCCTGCTTTCGAATAATAATTATAAATCCAAATTTACAATTTTCAGCTCTGTTGTTCTGTTCATCAAAAAACCAAATTGTACTAGATTTGGTACCAATCTGTACTTTTCGTATCCATATTCCAAAAAAAAAAAACTATATCAATTCTACACTCACACAATAGCCTAAGTTGCAACATTCAGGATTCGCGTTCTATCCGTTCACCAAAGTACAAATTGTACCAAATTTTGTGCTTTTCGTACCCATAAGTACGAATTTCAAAAACTAGCTCAATCATGCACTCCAATAATAACCTTAAGTCCAAATTTAAGGATTCCAAACTCTATCCCTTCACCAACATCCAAATTTAGTACAAGTATTACTTTTCGTAGACGTAAGTACGAGTTTTTTTTTAAAAATTCATCAATTCCACATATTTAGTACCTATGAGTTCGAATTTCCAACACTGTCTCAATCCTGTACTCTAACAGTAATTTTATTTTCAAATATAAGTTTTCTATCTCTATTCTTCATAATTCCTCTATTCTTCATAATTACGCATTTCAGAACTACCTCCATGTCTCATTTTAATTCAAAATTTTAGGATTCCCGCTCATCACCATATTTAGTACCATTTAGTGGTTCTCCTATCTATAAGTATGAAATTCCAATACTACCTTAATTCAGTAATTTTCATTTCAAATGTAAGTTTTCAATCTCTATCCTTTCACTCGAATCTAAATTGGACCAAATTTAGTACCAGTTAGTACACATAAGGACGAATTTTCAGAACTTCCGACATATCTCAATCGTGCATTCCAACTGCAATATTAATTAAATTTTTTAGGATCTATTTAGTACCATTTAGTACTTTGTAAACTATTTAGTACCATTTAGTACTTTTTGTTTATATATTAAGATTTTCCTAAACTACGCCAATTATACACTCCAACAGTAATTTTAATTCGAAAATTCTGGAGTCCAGCTCTATCCGTCCACACATAATCAAGCTGTACCAAATATAGTACCATTTAGTACACATAAGTACTATGGTTCCATATCTCAATTCAAATCAACCATAATTCCAAATTTTGGTTTAGCGTTTACAAATTGTTTCTAGGTTTTACGAATTTCCAATCTTAATCTTTAGCACAAATTTCAGGTTTTCATCTCAATCCCTTGAAGCAAAATTCAAATTGTACTAAATTTAGTGCCATTTATTACTTCTCGTACCAATAACTATGAATATGAATAAACAACACCAATCCTATAATCTAACAGTCATTTGAATTCTCAATTTGAAGACTCCAGCTCTATCTGTTAAACTTGCTCCAAATTTTGTACCATTTACTATTTTTTGTACACATACGTGTACGATTTTTTAAATCTACATCAATCCTATACTCCAATAGTAGTCGTAACTCGTATTTTCAGGATTCCATCTCAATAAGCTCAACTAAATACAAATAGTACCAAATTTAGTACCATGTTATAGTTTTTATGTACAAATGTACGAATTTCTTAAACCATTTCCGTACATCAACACCACTTTCCAACCTGTATTCCATATAAAATTTCAAGATTCTAGCTATATATGCTCAATATATATACAATTACTAAGAACTAAATTTCGTAAAGTTTAGTACTTTTAGTACACTTAGAGGTTGAATTTCCAAAAACCCTTTTGCACATCTTTCTAACTTTCCATCAGTGACCCACATTCCAAATTTCAGAATTCCAGCTCTTCCCGTTCGCCTACCATATTTGGTACATTTTAGTACCCTTTTCGTACCCTTTTAGTTCGAGTTTCAAAATTTCAAGCTACTAGCTTCAGCCGTTTCGTCTGGTCGATGATCTGTTAGTCACTCACTTAACACTAAGCTCTTTTATATATTAAGATAGATTCGAATTATGGCATTAGAAATCCAAATTCAAATGGACCAAATACTTAATTTTTGACCTGTTTTGATAAAGATCGGCCAATATTTATCGGGTCAAAAGGACCCTGATTTTTGTGTGAAAAATGACAAAATTAGTATTCAATAGCGTATATATTTACCCCTGAAGCACATAGACCGGAGAAGTTCATAGTATAACCAAGGGGAGTAGTTGACCTTTAAATTGATACCAATTACATTGTCGTATGTACTCGGATGTGAGAGTTACACGTAAATATTTACAGGTGCTTACGTATTCAGATATTATTTTGTAACCATATATTACCACACTAGAGGGCGGAAATATAACACTGATCGCTTCGAAATGTTCCATGAGGTTTCAGTTATGGCCAAGGACAACACCTATAATTTTCAGTGATGATCAGATAATACTTTTGGGATGAAGTGGGCCGAAAACTTATTTTTTGTGTTTTGTATCACGAAATATTACCCAGGCTCGAAAAAAAAGTCCGCAGAATGATAGAGTTCTGTGGTAGTTGTTGTGTAGGGTGGGTATCGTATGGTAAACAAATAAAGGTCTAGGCAATTTAGATTTAAAACATGTGTCAAAGAAATCTTTGAAAAATATCGAAATGTATTGCCTCTATCAATTACAATTTTTTTTGGCATTGCTCTCTTCTAAAAAAATTCTTAAATATTTACAAATTAAATTCCAATATTTTTGTGGATATTGGACATTGACTTTTTAATGGCCCGCCGTTATTCATCACCTTCCATCGCATAAACAAAAAGTGGGTGCTGCTTTTTTCTGTTCTTTTTGGTTTGGCGTATAATTTCTGGGAAATTTCCCCCACAACATATGTTTCAATATGTCGATGATGAGGTTGGGCGTAGGAAATATTTTATATATTTTTTTATTTCTCCTCCGTATTTTATTAGTTTGCGAGCAGCCTATATGGTTCGGTCATTAAACTTGAAGCACTTTGATGGGCAAATAAAATATTTATTTGCAAATTTATAAACAATTTTTTCAGAACCTATAAATTTTTAGAGGACCACTAAGTGTAGTAAATGGAGCCACAATAAAAAATTTAGGTACTATAAAAAAATCTGATGACCCCAAATATTTACCAACCAAACTATCGCAAGTTATTATCCAATTAACCCAATTTGAAACCTTGACAATAAATTCTAGCTATTTTTTTATTTTTTCCCCTTTTCACATCTCTAAAAAAGGGTGAATACGAACAAAACTAATGCAGAATATTTTTTTTATTATTTTATTGTTGTTGCAATTTAACACTAACTATGAAAATTACAAAAAAAAAAAAAAATAAAATAAAACAAAAAAAACTAAAACATAAGCTGTGATTTCGCACATCACTGCCATTACAACAAAGAAGAGCTGCAGCACACAGACAGCAACAACAACAACAATAACAAATTGTAGATTCAAGTTAAATTTTCTATGCATAAAAAAATATTAGAAACATAACAAAAACTAAAAAGGCAACAGCAACAACAACTAAACTGCGAAAATGCAAATAAAACACGCAAAACTAAATAAAAACAACAACAACAAGAAACATAATAGCAACAACTAAGAGAAAATTTTGTGCAGCCATTTAGAGAAAATTATGAAAAAATGGAAATTTGAGAAAATAAATAAAAATAAACACACAGAAACTATTTCTAGAGAGGATGAGCGAAAGCGAATGAGGGAAATAAAAAGATGAAGGGACATAGATGGGGAAATATTCCAGACTATAATCAAATTTTTTTTTTAAAGGCGGTTATTTTTCAAGGACCTTTTCAGTCTAGGCAAGGACTTGTTTAAAAAAAAAATATATATAATTTTTTTAGACATCTTTGAAGAGGCATGGTTTTTAAACAAACTATATTTTTTTTTGAAGTTCGATCCAGGGCGTAAATATTTGAAAATAAAAATAATTAATTTTTTTTACAAAACTATTTTTTTAGGTCGTGAATTAAAAAAAAAACATTTTTTCAAGTTCCAACCAAGGCTAGGATTTTTTTAAAAATATTGAAGGTCCAACCAAGGCTTGGACTTTTGAAAAAATATTTTTCAAATTCAAACGAATCCTTAAATTTTTATACCCTACACAACTATGTTGTCAGGGTATTATAGCTTTGTGCAGCCCCAAGAGTTTGTAACGCCGCGAAATATTGGTCCTAGACCCACCTTTAAGTATACCGATCGTCATATATAGACTAGCTGAGTTGATAATTTGTAAACACGATACAGGTCACAGTTATGGACCAATCATCACGAAATTTTGCATGTCGGCTGGGTTCTGCCCAATGAAGACCCGTATTGCTTTTGGTAAATATCGGTTAATATTTAAGGGATTAAATGGACCAAATACTTAATTTTTGTCGATTTTCTGGTCGCTCCAGAGGCCGCAGTTATGGTCCGAACATCGTGAAATTTTACATGGAGAAGAGGACCGTGCCAAAGAATAAGCATGCCGGTTTTGATAAAGATCGGCCAATATTTAGCGGGTCAAATGCACCCTGACTTTTGTGTGAAAAATTACAAAATTTTTATTCCCGGGCGTATATACTTGCTCCTGAAGGACATATAACCGAGAAGTTGATAGTATATCCAAAAGGAAATGTTGACCTTCAAATTAATACCAAACTTATGGCTGCATGTACTCTGATGTGGGAGTTATACGTAATTAGGTAAATGTGACTATGTGCATAGTATTACTCTTACTCCATTAGAGTACGGAAATGTCGCGCTGATAGCTTTAGATTTGTACATGAACTTCCGATTATGGTCAAGGACGACGCCTATAGTTTTCGGTGAAGTTGAGATTTCATTCAGGCGGTGCAATGAACCGAAAATTTTAATTTTGTCAGATTTTCTAGTCGCTGTAGAGGCAATTATTGTATCCAGAACATACATATTTTATAACGTGAAGGGGATCTGACCAAATACTTAGAGCGGCTGTTTAGATGATGATCGGTCAATATTTCGAAGGTCAAATCAACCAAAACCTAAACTGAAATTTTTTTATTTTACGGCGTAAAAATTCACTTCAAGAAAAAAAAATGGAATATATGCAAGGGTTAGAAAGTGAAGTTGTTGATCGGTAAAAAGAATGCAAATATCTCGAAATATTGTCCAGGCTCAGAATATAGAACCGCAGAAAGTTTGATTTTCGTGGTTGTTGTGTAGGGTGTCATAATGGTCGGTCCCGTCCGAATATACTGCCCGCTCACTGGTTTTAAAATATATTTGCCTTTAAAAAAATAATATTTTCTTAAGATGTAATCAAGGCGTGGATTTAAAAAAAATATATATTTTTCAAGGTCTTGCTAAGGAGTGGATTAAAGGTATTTTTTTATATATATTTTTTATATTTTTAAAATATATATTTTATTTACATTTTTATACCCTTCACCACACTGTGGTACAGGGTATTATGTCTTTGTGCATATGTTTGTAACAGGCAAAAGGAAACGAGATAGACACATGGTTCCTTTTGAAAATATGCATAGAATCACTTTCTGAGTCGATTTACGCATGTCCGTCGGCCCATGTTAAATTGTAAACAAAGTACAGGTCGTATTTATGATCCGTATTGGATGAAATTTGGCATATGTCACTCATTTGCCCCAAGGACGAACCCTATTGAGAAAAATCGGTTCAGATTTAGATATAGCTCCCATATATATTTTCGTCCGATTTCATGTAAATGGTGTACCAAAGTCCCTATATATCTTTCGATTTACACGAAATTTGGCATAGCGTAATGAATTAGATCTAGACTGATGTGTGTGTCAAGTTTCCTGAAAATCGGTCGAGATTTAGATATAGCTCCCATATATATTTTCGTCCGATTTAATGTAAATGGTGTACCAATATCCCTATATATCTTTCGATTTACACGAAATTTGGCATAGCGTAATGAATTAGATCTGATGTGTGTCAAGTTTCCTGAAAATCGGTTCAGATTTAGATATAGCTCCCATATATATTTTCGTCCGATTTAGTTTAAATGGTGCAACAAAGTCAATATATATCTTTCGATTTGCACGAAATTTGGTATAGTGTACTGAATAAGGTCTAGAATGATTTGTGCTAAGTTTCCTGAAAATCGGTTCAGATTTAGATATAGCTCCCATATATATTTTCGTCCGATTTAGTTTAAATGGTGCACCAAAGTCAATATATATCTTTCGATTTGCACGGCATATCGTAATGAATTAGGTCTAGAATGATGTGAATTAGGTCTAGAATGATGTGTGTTAGTAAAAATCGGTTCAGGTTTAGATATAGCTCCTATATGCCTCTTCTTCCGATTTTATGTAAATTGTGCACTAAAGACCCAATGTTTTTCCGATTGCCACACAATTTTGTACAATGAACTGTAGTTAATATAAGTTAATCTCTGGCAAGTCTCATTGAAATCGGTTCAGATTTTGATATAACATATATATATATATATATATTTTTAAATTGATTTACATAATTTTGTCCCATTGTAAGAAGCAACCCTATATCTGACCAAATGAAAAATTTAGTATAGGTTGCAGAATGACATGTTTATGGATCTATCTTTGTGTTAATGGTCCTTCATATATCTGTTGAATATACCCAAAGTGGTGAAGGACTTTACTACTTTCCTTATTTGTTTTTTTTTTATAAAATTTTGTTTTAATATCTAGGGAAGACATGGATAAAATTTTTTTTCATGGACTCGGCTAGGCGTGGATTTTAAAAAATATTATTTCAAAAAAATAAAAAAATTGATTTTAAGTTATCGGCAAGGCGTGGATTTAAACCATCCTACTAAATTTAACACCGGCTATTTCCTTCTTTAAATTCACTTTTCATTTTTATTTGTATTTTTTTTTACTTATCACTATTATCTCACACTTGCTTGCTGTGACAATAAATATACAAACATACCCAGCTACATACATAACAACTTGTGTATGTATGTGTGTAATAACATTATCGCACAACAATAATAATATTCATGTGTGCATAATTTATCCATTTTATGCAGTTTCAATTACATTCCAGTCACACTCACACACACACACAAAAGATGACTGACTTTCCTACATACATATATACGAACATACGTACGTACAAACAGTCAAACACACTCACCAGTGTGCTTGCGGGTTTGTATGTTCACCGAAAGGTTCTTCTTCCTCTATTCACTATTTTTCATATTCATATTTTTATATTCACTTTTTTATTTTATTTTTTTATTTTTATTTTTTTTTAATTTTTTTTTATTTTTTTTTTATTTTTTTTTTTTTTTTAAAATTTTTTTTCTAAACATTTTGCAACAGTCTGTGCGGCTGACTGCCAGCCATTCGACTGGATCTACTGCCAAATAAAAAACAAAACGTTACCCAACTGGATGTCTTTGTTTGTTCGCCGCCGCCAACAACATTTCATTCATTTCTATTTTACTCACTAAGCCCCCACTGTGTCAACCCAGCCAGCCAGGCAGCTAAGTAAGTGATGGTTGGGTTCTACATTTTGTTTTCCCCTTCGACCCCCCCTCTGAGGTTCTTCCTTTCTGATTGTGTGCAGTTTTCCATTGTTTACATCCATTGTATGCTCATTTTTTACACTTTACTATAGACTTTCTTTTGTTTTGTTGTTATTTTTTCTTCGTCTCTAGGACGTGATAACTCTATAAGTAGATGTGTGTGTGTGTGTGCGTCCGTGTGTAGGAAATCACATTACTCTCTTTAGGAAAACAAAAAAATTACAACTCAGGAATATAATGGAATTGTAATGGAAACAAATAAATAAGAAAGGATGAAAGAACTTAATACAGAATTTTGACAGGACAGGATAGGGTTTGAAAGAAAAAATATTTCTAAATAAATCTGCATCGAAACCTTATTTTAATCTAGGTCCTGGATAGTTACTGAAAAAATATTAAAAAATTTAGGTGAATTATTTTTAGTTTATATAAGTTTCAGTCCAAAAAAAGTGGCAAATTCACCCCCAATACTTGGGTTTAGGAGCAAAAGCCCAATGGAAAAATTGTTCCTCATAAAATTTCACTATGGGTCACCGAACCAAAGGTAGGGGGGTAGCTATAGAAAATATCTACAGAAACTACGTTAAAAAAATACTAAATTTTTGTAGTTTATGTTGATATAATTTCAAAAAGTGTCAATTTCTCCCCTAATACTCAGATTTAGGAGGAAGACACCAATGGAAAAATTGTTACTCATCAAATTCCACAATGGGTCACCGAACCAAAGAAATGTGTAGCTATAGAAAATATCCGCAGAAACTTCGTAAAAAATTGTTTACTAAATTTTTGAAGGTTATGTTTATATCATCTCAAATAGTGTCAAAATCTCCCTTAATGCTTGATTTTAGGAGGATGGGTACAATGGAAAATTTGTTCCTCATCAAATTTCACTATGGGTCACCGAACCAAAGGTAGGGGGTAGCTAAAGAAAATTTCTGCAGAAACTTCGTTTAAAAAATATAACTAAATTTTTTATGGTTATGTTGATAACATTTCAAATAGTGTCAAAATCTTCCTTAATGCTTGCTTTCAGGTGGATAGTTCCAATGGGCAAAATATTCCTCATCAAATTCCACTATGGGTCGCCGAACCAAAGAAATGGGTAGCTATAGAAAATATCGGCAGAAACATCGTTTAAAAAAATATAACAAAATTTTTGAAGGTTATGGTGATATAATTTCGAAAAGTGTCATAATCACCCTTAAGGCTTGCTTTCAGTAGGATGGGCCCAATGAAAAATGTGTTCCTCATCAAATTCCCCTATGGGTCACCGAACCAAAGAAGGGGGTAGCTATAGAAAATATCTGCAGAAACTTCGTTCAAAAAAAATATTACTTAATTTTTGAAGGTTATGTTGATATTTTTTCAAAAGTGTCAAATTCTCCCTTAATTCTTGCTTTCAGGAGGAGGTTATGTTTATATCATTTCAACAAGAAATGTCTATAGAAAAAATCTCCTTAAAAAATATTACTAAATTTTTGAAGGTTATATTGACAAAATTTTAAAAATGTCAAAATCTCCCTTAATAATAGCATTCAGGAGGATGGGTCCAATGGAAAAAAATATTCCTAATTAAATTCCACTATGGGTCGCCGAACCAACGAAGTGGATAGCTATTGAAAATATCTGCAGAAACTTCGTTTAAACAAAAAAATACTAAATTTTTGAAGGTTATGTAGATATAGTTTCAAAAAGTGTCAAATTCTCCCCTAATACTTGCTTTCATGAGGATGGGTCCAATGGAAAAAATATTCCTCATCAAATTCCACTATGGGTCACCGAACCAAAGAAATGGGTAGCTATAGAAAATATCTGCAGAAACTTCGTTTAAAAAATATAACTAAATTTTTTGAAGGTTATGTTGATATAATTTCAAAAGGTGTCACATTCTCCCCTAATACTCAGATTTAGGAAGAAGACACCAATGGAAAAAATATTCCTCATCAAATTCCAATATGGGTCACCGAACAAAAAAATTGGATAGCTATTGAAAATATCTGAAACTTTGTTTAAAAAAATATTACAAAAAATTTTAAGGTCATGTTTATATCATTTCAATTTAACATAGTTTTGCGTATCCTCCACCATTCCCCTCCTCCTTCGGCAGCTGCATGAACAAAAAGAGCAATCTTATATCCTTAGGTTGTTAAATGGTATTAAGTGAAATTTTGTTTGCAAAACATAAATATCTAAAGGTGGGGTGGTGTGGTCTATCTCCGACTATCTTTGCCTTTGCCTTAGGGGTACAATGATTTTTTTTCTTCTTGAATTTCCATGTCTTGCAGTCATTTTTTTTCTAAAACCACTACATAATTTCAAATACCGCATTCTCAAACACCCTCCCAACCTCCCTCATTGGCCGCACACACACACACTCACAAATCTTGGTGTGTTTGTTTGAGACGAAGAATGGCATGCATGTCCCTTTGGTAATTATATATGTGGAACAGATTTGTTCGCTTGCACACACACACACACCCATCCACCCACCCATTGCGAATCGGAGCTTAGCTTCATCGATATATGCTCTGAACTCTCGGAACCACAAATATATTATTGATTGATTTTTTTGTTGGTTGTTGTTGCTGTTTTTTGGTGTCTTGCAACAAAATATTGAAAAGAGAAAGAAAGTGAAAACAAATCAAAGTGAACAACAATATTATTTGTGGTGCTCTGGTGGCCTAAATATCTGTTAGAGAGGGTGATTGGTTAGGGGTATGGGTATGTGTGGTGTTTGACTGACAGACTGACGGATGGATGGCCTATCAAATAGGCATGCCACCCCCCAACACCATGACAGCAATCGGTTGGTTGGTGCTGTGTAAAAGAGGCTTGTTTTTGATATTTCCACTTAGATGGATAAAAATCAAGTGTACTTTTTTTTATTGTTGTTGTTGTTTTGCGAATGACATGAATAGGAAAGCAAATAAAAACAACAACAACAACAGAAATTACATATCACTGATTTTTTTGGTTGATATATATTTTTTTAGGCAGTGGAGATGTTAGCAGAAAAAATCTATTCTTTTTGAGGTTATGAGTCAGTATTTCGAAAATTATTTTCAACACATCGTAAAACTTTTACAATTATTTGGTGTAAAAAATAGGTTCTTATTATTTTTATAATACCCAAACACTTGGGCGTATACGTATTGCCAATGAATTAATATTCATCATACGCCCTTGTGGGCATCTTTTTAATTTTTTCTAAATTTCTCTGTTGTCGTCAAAATTTTTACACATTTTTGTTAAAGCTACACACTTCTTTTGTTTGGTGACCCATAGTGAAATTTGATGAGGATCAATTATTTCATTGGTACCTTCCTCCTAAAACCGAGCATTGTAGGAAAACTGGACACTTTTTGCAATGTTATCAAGATAAGCATCAAAAATTAAAAAAAAAAATAAAACATTTGTTAGCAAAATTTCTGTTAATATTTTTGAAGTGTTATCCATTTCTTTTGTTCGGAGACCTATAGTAAAATTTGATGATGAACAATTTTTCCATTGACGCCTTCCTCCTAAAACCGTATATTGTGCACGAATTTGATACTTTTTTAAATGATCTCAACATAACTTTAAAAAATTAGTAATCTTATTTTTAAACGAAAATTTTGCTGATATATTCTATAGCTACCCACTTCTTTTGTTCGGTGACCCATAGTGAAATTTGATCAGGAACAATTTTTCGATTGGTGCCTTTATCTTAAAACCGAGTATTGTATGAGAACTGGGCACTTTTTGTAATGTTACCAACATAACCGTCAAAAATTAAAAAAAACACATTTTTTAACGAAAGTTCTGCTGTTATTTTCCATAGCTACCCACTTCTTTGGTTCCGTGACACATAGTGAAATTTGATGAGGAACAATTTTTCCATTGGACTGCTACTCAAAAAACCGAGTAATGTGGGAAAATTGGACATATTTTGTACGGATACCAACATAACCCTAAAAAATCGATGGTTTTATTTAATCCAACGTTTTTACACATTTTTGTTAAAGCTGTACACTTTTTTTGTTCGGGTACCCATAGTGAAATTTAGTGGGGAATATTTTTTCCATTGGTACCTTTCTTTTAAAATCGAGTTTTGTGGGATATTTGAGAACTTTTTGAAATTATATCACCTTAACCTTAAAAAAATTAGTTATGCTATTTTTTAACGAAGTTTCTGCAGATATTTTATATAGCTACCCGCTTCTTATGTTCGGTGACCGATAGTGAAATTAGATCATGAACAATTTTTCCATTGGTACCTTTCTCATAAAACCGAGCATTATATGAGAACTGGGCACTTTTTGTAATATTACCAACCTTCAAAAATTACAAAACACACACACAGACACACATTTTTAACGAGATTTCTGCTGATATTTTCCATAGCTACCCACTTCTTTGGTTCAGTGACCCATAGTGAAATTTGATGAGGAATAACTTTTCCATTGGTGTCTTCCTCCTAAAACCGAGTTTTATGGGAAATTTTGACACTTCTTGAAATGTTACCAACATAACCTTCAAAAATTTAGTAATCTTATTTTTAAACAAAATTTCTGCTGATATATTCAATTGCTACCCACATCTTTTGTTCGGTGACCTGTAGAGAAATTCGACGAGGAAGAATTTTTCTATTTGCGCCTTCCTCCTATATTGTGGTAGAATTGGACACTTTTCTGACTAATATATACATAACCTTAAAATAATTCGTTAGTTTTATTTTAAACCAAAATTTGTACAGATTTTTGTTAAATCTACCCAATTCTTTTATTCCGTGACCCCTAGTGAAATTTGATGAGGAACAGTTTTTCCATTGGTGTCTTCCTCCTAAAACCGAGAATTGTGGGAGAATTGGGCACTATTTGAATTCATGCCCTTCATATGTCTTATTCTAAATATTTTTTTAAATGCGCCCAAAAGTATGCTACAAAGAATATTTAGGGGGTTAATATATTTTGCAAAAATGTTAATCGATATCTTACATATCAGATTCTCGAACACACCCAATATTTTGAATTTGTGGTTTACTTGATTTTTTGGAAATATTTATATTTTCTTTGGAAATATATATTTTTCCTTTAAAAATATGCCCAAATCCCATCACTATAATGGGTCATTAGAGGGTTAATATGTTCTACAAAAATATTGCTCAGAGTCTTGCGAGAAATATTACCGAACACATCATATGCCTTTAATGTAATTATCACAAGAAAAAATTTGATTTTCGATAATTATTAACTAAATTTTTATGTTGGTCCTAAAAAGAACCCTTCAACAGGTCGCTAGAGGGTTAATGTCTTTTACAAAAATGTTGCTCACAATGTTGCGAGAAATCTTGCCGAACATTTGAGATGTCTAAAATGTGAGAATCACAAGAAATAATTTGTTTTTCTTTAATTATAAACTAAATTTTTAAATTGGACCTAAAAGACCCCTTCAATGCGCTGCCAGAGGATTAATGTGTTCTACAATTTAGAAATATTGTCAATGGTACACAATGTCTGAAATGTATGAATCACCGAGATTCTTAGGTTTTTGAAAAAATCCTATTTTCTTTCGATTTTCGATAATTATGACCAAAATTTTTAAATTGGACCTAAAAGACCCTTCAACGTGCCGCCAGTGGGTTAATGTGTTCCACAAAATTTTTACTCATAATGTTGCGAGAAATATTGTCAATGGCACCCAATGTCTAAAATGTATGAATCACGGAGATTCTTAGGTTTTTGAAAAAGTCTCATTTTCGTTCGGTTTTCGATAATTATTACCTAAATTGGACCTAAAAGACCCCTTCAACGTGCCGCCAGTGGGTTAACGTGTTCTACAAATTTTTTAATCATAATGTTGTGCGAAAAATTGTCAATGGCACCCAATGTCTAAAATGTATGGTTCACAGAGATTCTGAGGTTTTTGAAAAAAATCCCATTTTCTTTGAAATTCTCACAGCAATTGAGGTTATGTTTGTCTAAGGCCTAATATTTTAAAATGTTTTTATCATAGAATTAGTTTTTAAAATTCCTTTTAATTAGTTATCTTAAATTTTGCTTCTTATTTTCCTTCCAGGTTGAAGCCGGTGATGTTATCCTCAAAGTAAATGGCATCGATGTTCATCAGTATACAACGAAGGAGGTACTGAAATGTTTACGATTGTCCGAAGATTTGGTAACATTGGAACTGAAAAGAGGTAAGAAGAAAAATGATATAATTTCCAAATACTTTTCATTAATTTTCTCTCTCTCTCTCTCTCTCTACAGATCCCAAACTGAAGGCCCGCATAAAGGAACAGCTAGCCAATACAAAAAGTCCCCATTATATAGATATTGAAACATCACCCACTAACAATTATGATTATCATAATCAGCGTCAAATAAGATCATCACCTCAGCATCACCATCACTATCAGCAACAACAACATCACGAAGCTGCCAACAACAGTAGTAGTAGTAATAATAGCAATAGTAAATTCCAATATGATGTGACGACGACAACAACAACCACGCACAATGCAACATCAACAACAATTGTACAACAATCGACGGCGGCGGCGACATCGAGTCCCAATCACTCACCTGCCTCATCATCGTCGCGCTATAAATCCTCAACCAACACGGCCACCACAAATTTACCACGTCATCATGCCGCAGCAGCGGCCGCCGCCACCAATTCCGCCAATCATAGTCGTAGTTCTTCGGCCTCATCAAATAAAATACAATTAGAGGGTGGTGGACCCAACACAGCCACCTCGCCCACATCACGCATACCCTCACGTATACCGCAAGCCAAGAAAAGTAGCCAAAAACCTCAACAATCGCCACAGCATAAACGGCCCCGGCCCTCACAAATACCCAAGGCTGCTGGTGGTGGTATTATGGGTACATCAATGACATCTTCCATAACATCGACAGCGGCGTCCGAGTCTGGTGTCGTCACTGCTAACTCAACGAACATAAATGGCAATACACAACAGACGGCAGCGGCAGGACCTACTCCACATTCCTTACAACATTCGAATAGCTATGGTGGTAGCGGAGGAGGTGGCCACCCCTCGACAAGACTAAACCGTTCAAATAACTCCTCAGAAGATCGTGATACACCGCCCGAACCCAACTCAGCACCACCACAACCTGCCAAGGCACCACGTTTCGAGGCCTATATGATGACGGGTGATTTGATATTGAATCTCTCGCGCACTCCCCAAAGTAGCAATGTCTTGACTGTGCAAGCCAAAAAGGTTGATTCGTTGCGGGACTCGCCAAATCGTGTGGGACTGGCAAGGGCCAATGGCGCCTTGGCGCCCAAGGCTTCGGGTGAATCATCACCCACCTCATCGTCATCCCAGGAATCGCCCACACATGCCAGTCACACCACAACCGATTCCAAGAATTTACAGAATAGAGAAAAGTCCCGTTTCCATAAGAAACAAGCGCTGGCGCAACATCTTCAAAACTATCAGCCACAACCACCACACCACCCCGATAGTATGGATACAACCTACAATAATCGCCAGGACTCGCTGACCAATGATACACTGCTGCTGTGTGAGGAATTGGAAAAGGATGATGAGGGCGAGGGTGGTGGCGGTGATGGGGCCAAACATCAGCAGCAGCATCGTCATCAACGTTATGTCCAACAACAAAATAAACACAAACGCCACCACCAACAACAGCAGCAGCAGGGTAATCGACAAAAACAAAAAACCTATGAATACTATCAGAACGAAGACGATGCGGAGGAGGAGGATGACGATGAAAATCCCGATGAAGATGAAGACTACGATGATGGCAATTATCCCGGTGAAGGCGCGGAAGACGATGAGGAGGAGGATGATGAAATGGACGATGAGGAGGATCAAACCAATTACGATATTACCAATTTGGAAACCTATAACAGTGGTATGGGAGGGCGTGGTGGCAGTATCCAGGCCGATGATGAGGCTAGTGATAGACAATGTCTAATGCAAGAAGATGAGGATGACGAAGACGACGTTGATGGTGAGAATCTACCCGAAGATCCCAACTCCTTGGGCAGCTCTGCGGCGGCGGTGGCCGCCACCACAACAAAACAAAAACTAAAAGCTTTAAAACAAAAGGCTGCCTTGCGTTACAAATTGCGGTCCGAGGACAATGTGGATTGTTCGCGTAATTTGCGTAGCTCAGCATCTTCATCATCATCTGCCACAATGGGCGGCGGTGGGGCAAATGCCGGTGGTGGCGGTGGCAATAATACATCACAGGATGAAACCTCATTCTCGGTACCCACATCACCCATCTCCTTGTCCACACCGCTGATAGACAAGGAAACGGCCAATTCCGTGCCAACCAGCCCTGAGCCATCAAATATGGGGGCTGGAGGTCCTGGCGGTTCCGGCGGCGTCGCCGTTGATACCAGCGGTGTGGTGCGACGCCACCATCATCACCATCACCACCACAATGGACAAATTGTGCGCAAATGTGATTCGGCCGGTTTTCGAACCAGCAAATCGGAAGATCATCTACAGCAAATACAACGTGAAGGTATGGCTGCTGTTATACCCATTGATATTGATGAAGATGTAAATAGTTCTTTGAATACACTATTAGATACACGGCAAGATTCGGAAGATTCTCAGGTGAGTTGTGGTAAAATGAAAAAATGAAAAATGAAAACTTTTATTTGAAATTCAATATTTTTGTTGTACAAAGCAAGGCGGACAAATTAATGAAAATTATTATAAGAAAACTAGATTGTTAATTATTTTGTTGTTTACTCTCCTCTTCTTCCCTCCCAGTTATAATTAGGTTATCCATCCATAAACCCCAGATTCAGATTTTTTGCAAAATTCTTTTTCTTTATTTTCCTTTCCTTTTGTTTCTCTTTGTTTTGTTTTTCTTTGAAGCAAAACAGAACGCCCATAGTAGTTGACGTTTTAATGGTTGTTGTTGTTTGTGTTTGAATTGTTGTTGTTTTTTCTTTCTTTTTTTTGGAAACCACCTGTTGTTGTTTTGTAGATCTCTACCCCCGTCCCCATATTCCCACAGCACATTTTATTGAACACCTAGAATAAAAAAACATTCAAGTATTTCAAATTGTATTTCTAGATTCTGAAGGCATAAAATTATCAATATCGGTCCATGTTTTGGTATATATTAAAGTGTTGATTAAAAAAAAAAAACAAAAAAAAAAAAGATTGCCAACACCCAGCCAAGGAGTGGATTTTTTAAAAAAATATTTTTCAACACCTAGCCAAGGCATGGATTTTTTAAGAAATATTTTTTCAACAACTAGCCAAGGCGCGGATTAAAAAAATATTTTTCAAGACCTAGCCAAGGCGTGGATTAAAAAAAAATACTTTTCAACACCTAGCGAAAGCGTGGATTTAAAAAAATATATTTTTCAACAACTAGCCAAGGCGTAGATTTTTTTAAAAATTATTTTTTTCAACACCTAGTCAAGGCGTGGGTTTTTTAAGAATTATTTTTTAAACATCTAACCAAGGCGTAGATTTTTTTAAAAATTATTTTTTCAACACCTAGCTAAGACGTGGAGTTTTTAAGAAATATTTTTTCAACAACTAGCCAAGGCGCGGATTAAAAAAATATTTTTCAAGACCTAGCCAAGGCGTGGATTAAAAAATACTTTTCAACACCTAACCAAGGTGTGGATTTTAAAAAATATATATTTTTTTCAACGACTAGCCAAGGCGTGGACTTTTTTAAGAATTATTTTTTCAATACCTAGCCAAGGCGAGGATTTTTATACCCTACACAACTATGTCGTCACCCTACACAACTATGTCGTCACCCTACACAACTATTATAGCTTGGTCCTAGACCCACCTTTAAGTATATCGATCGTCATATCTCAACTACCTGAGTCGATCTAGACATGTGTGTCCGTCCGTCCGTCTGTCCATTAAAATTAGTAAACACGATACAGGCCACAGTTATGGACCAATCTTCACGAAATTTTGCATGTAGGATGGGTTCGGCCCAATGAAGACCAATGAAGAAAAGATCGGTTAATATTTAGGGGATGAAATGGACCCAAAACTTTATTTTTGTTGGCCGAGAAAGAATCGGGTCGTTTCGAATCGTAGACCTCTCTGATTTTCTGGTCGCTCCAGAGGCAGCAATTACGGCCCAAACATCGCGAATTTTTACAAGGAGAAGGGGATCGGGCCAAAGAATAAGCATGTCTGTTTTGATAAACATCGGTCAATATTTTGTGTACAAAATGACAAAATGTTTATTCTATAACGTATATATTTATTCCTGAAGGCCATAGACCAGAGAGGTTGATAGCATATCCAAGAGGAGTGGTTGGCCATAAAATTGATACCAATTATATTGTCGTATGTACTCGGATGTGGGAGTTACTCTTAAATATTTACAGGTGCTTACTTATTCATATATTATTTAGTACCCCATTACCACACTAGAGGGCGGAAATATAGCGCTGGTCGATATGAAATTTCCCAAGGACAACGCCTATAATTTTCGATGATCATCAGATAATAATATTGGGATGAAGTGGACCGAAAACTTAATTTGTTTTGTTTTCGAGTCGATCCATAGGCCACAATTGAAAGCCGAACATCACAATTAAACCCCCGTTGAAGGCAATCTGGACAAGTAATTAGAAGAGCTTTACTGACCTCTAGTCGGTCAAGAGGGGTGTGCAAATATCGCGAAATATTACCGTAGCTCAGAATGTAGTGCCACAGAAAGTTAGATATTCGTGGAAGTTGTGTAGGGTATCATATGGTCGGCCCCGTCAGACTATACTGCTCCGCTCACTGGTTTAAAAAATATTTCTATTTATAACTGTTTGTGTACGCTTTCCCTCCGGAAAATTTGGTTGTAATATTTTTTTCGTTTCCATCCTCTAACTTATAGTTTTCGGGTCATGTCAACTAATAGTTTTATATATTTTTTCCCCTTCCTTACATACTCTCCCCCCCTCTCACCACATATTTTAGCAAACCCTGTTTGAGTCCAATGTACGTAGTAGTAAAACCTGTTGTTAAAAAAAAAACTATTAAAATTTTTCAAAACACTTTTTTTTATTAAAATAAACATTAATGCAATACTAATATTTCTTACAAGCTACTTATTTATATCTTACTCTACTATACTTTCTTCTATCTCTTCTTTCTATTTTTTTTTTATTTTAATTTTTTAAATATTTTCTAAAAAATATAAAAAATTAAATTTGTGTTAAAAAAACAACAAACAAATGTTGATGTTCTTTTTTTTTAAATATTTTTCTTCCTCTTCTTCTTCTTGTTTTGTCTTCTATCTTATTTTTCTTTTCTTCTTCTTCTACTTTCCATGTGTCTTTACTATATATGTGTCTGTCTGTTTTATATATATCATTATTTTAAATACCTATTATACGAATGTGTGTGTCGTTGTTGTTAAATTTTCTTCTGTTTTTTGGTTTTGCTTAAAATTACAACAACAAAAAATACGCCAAAATTAATTTCTAGCAGTCATCATCCTCTACCAAAACTTGCATACAAATAAAAATAATAAATGAAAACAGTACAACAACAACAAAAACAACAAATGCCAATAATAATAGTAATAATAAAAATAAATCAACGCCGTCCTCGCCATCACTGATGACGGCTGTGGCAACGGCGGCGGCATCACCATCCAAGCTGTGTGCTTCCCCTGAGGCCCACAGTCAACGCGACATTTTCAATAAAAGACGACGACGTAAAGTACGAATTGTCATAACACCCCAACATTCTCCAAACACGGTTGCGACGGCCGATAGCGGAACACCCTCACCGGTGCCGGTACCAACAAACACAACAACAACAACACCAATTGTTGCTACCGAAGCAGCAGCAATTATAGCTGCTGCTGCTGCAACATCGTGTTCCTTATCTCCAACGACGTCCTCGTCGAATACTTCTTCATTGTCGTCGTTATTGTCAACAACATTAACGATAGCAACAACAACACCAACACCAACAACAGATGACGAAGTAGCATCATTGACAACAACAACAACAACTGTAGATACTTATACAACATCGACAACAACAATAAGTTCGATAACAACATTGAAAAAGGTTGTTGTTTTTGTTCGCCTTTCTCTCTACTGTCTCTTTATGGTTTTCAACGAATGATGAATGAAATAAAACAAAAAAAAAAAAAAAAAACACCTGCAGTAATCGTATAGATAAAAAACAATAACAAATTTCAAAATACATATTTATTTGTAGGGATATCGACACAATAGTTGCTTGCTTAAAAAAAAAACTAGAATTTTTGCAAAAAAAAAAAACAATAAATGAAAGTAGAATGTCAGCTAGATTGATTTTTTAAAAACACCTACACAGGGCGTGAATTTTTTAAAAAATATTTTAACCAAGACCTGGATTTTTTAAAAAAAAATATTTTTTTCAAAGTTAACCAAAGCGTGAATTTTTTTCAACGGATTTTTTAAAAAAATTATTTTTTCAACACCTAGCCTAGGCGTGGATTTTTATACCCTACACAACTATGTTGTCAGGGTATTATAGGTTTGTGCAGCCACAAGAGTTTGTAACGCGGCGAAATATTGGCCCTAGACCCACCTTTAAGTATACCGATCGTCATATCTCGACTAGCTGAATTGATCTAGGCATGTGTGTCCTTCCATCTGTCTGTCCATTATAATTTGTAAACACGACACAGGCCACAGTTCTGAACCAATCTTCACGAAATTTTGCATGTACGATGGGTTCTGGCCAATGAAGACCCCTATTGTTTTTGGTAAAAATCGGTCGCTCCAGAGGCCGCAATTATGGTCCAAACATCGCGAATTTTTACATGGAGAAGGGGGTTGGGTCAAAGAAAAACCATGCCTGCTTTGATAAAAAACGGTCAATATTTAGTGGATCCAATGGACCTGACTTTGCATATATCGTTACCCCTGAAGGATATAGACCCATAAGGTTGAGAGTATATCCAAGAGGAGTGGTTGAGCTTTAAATTGATACCAATTACATTGTCGTATGTACTCGGATATGGGAGTTACACTTAAATATTTACAGGTGCTTACGTACTGAGATATTATTTAGTAACCCATTATCACACTGGAGGGCGAAAATATAGCCCTGATCGCTTTGAAATTTTCCATGGAGGGGGCCAGGTATGGTCATGGACAACGCCTATAATTTTCGGTGATGATCAGACAATAATTTTGGGATGAAGTGGACCGAAAACTTAATTTTTTGTGTTTTTTTTTTTTTTTTTTTGGCCACAAATTATAAGCCGAACATCACACTAGCACAACCCACGGTGAAGGGAATCTAGACAAGTAACTTGAATGGCTGTACTGAATATTAGTAATATTCGAAATATATGTCAGTGTTAGAAAGAAATGCTGTTACCCTCTAATCGGGCAAGAGGATGCAAATATCACGAAATATTGCCCAGGCTCAGAATAAACATCCGCAGAAATTTAGAGTTCCGTGGCAGTTGTGTAGGGTATCGTATGATCGGCCCCGTCCGACTATACTGCTCCGCTGCTCACTGGTTTAAAAAAAATATTTTTTCAAAAGCATGGATTTCATAATTTTTATTCAAATTTAACCAAGGCGTTAAAAAATATTTCTTCAAAGTTAACCAATTTAAAAAAATATTTTTTATAGTTCCAGACAAGGTTTTTTGGCTTTAAAAAATATTTTTTCAATGTTAACCAAGGCGTATATAAAAAATTTTAAATTAAAAGGTCTAGAGGTCTAGGTTAAAAAATCTAAACCTAGCCAAGGCGAGTTTTTTTTATAAAATATTGTTTTCAACACCTAGGTGTTTCATTTAATTTCAATAAATGAAATGAAACACCTAGCCAAAGCGTGGATTTTTAAGATTATTTTTTTCAACACCTAGCCAAGGCGTTAATTTAAAAAAAAAACTACTTTTCAAATCTAACCAAGGCTTCATTTAAAAGAAAAAAATATATATTTTTTCTTTTAAATCAAGCTTTCAAAAATTTGTTATACAAATCTAGCCAAGCCCTAGATTAAAAAAAAAAAAATATTTTTTTCAAACCTAGTCAAGGACTAGATTTCTTATGAAATATTTTTTCAAGGTCTATTGAGTCGTGGATTTTTTTTAATATTTTTCAACGGTAGACATGACATCTCAAGATTTGTGCAGGCTTTTTTTAACCAAATTGGATGAAGATAGAAAATGTTCATTATTTCGTACCAAAAATTATCAATATCGGTGCCCATAGAACCCTACCGTAACCGTTCTATAATTTGAGGATTTCAATCTTTATTTTTCAACCGACGTGTCGGTAATTTGAGTTCTCATTAGGTGGCTGGCAAAACATCATAGCAAGAAATAGTTTTCAAGTTCGAACCTTGGTCTATCCAAGCTGTAGATTTTTTCACGAATATTTTTCACAGTCTATCCAAGCTGTGATTTTTTTAAAGAATATTATTTTAATTTCTATTGGGAATATGATGCATGACTTAGTTTTTTACTTTTGAAAAAGGAAAACCTTCCCCCAATGATGCGTGGCATTCTGCTTTCATTGTTGCACAATGCATGTGTGCTATATAAACCAGCATGTATGTATGATTGTGTATTCTTCTGCACGACTTTCGTTTTTGTTTAATGCTTTTATCCTTTTTGTTTTTTTATTTTTTAACAAGATTTCTATAAATCCCCAAAAACACCACTCACACACAGACACTCCTATACTGCACAACAACACTACACCACACACACACATGTTTTTCTTGTCTTTTTTCATTATTGTTTTCTTCAAAAAAATATATATATCTAATCTCAAATAAAGGTGAAGAATACAAAATTGCGTGTAAAAAAATTAACGCTTCCAAAATTTATTTTAAGAAAAATATTTTTATGTAAAATTTTTTAAAAGTATTTTTTCAATTTATTTAGCTCAGTGAGATAGATGGAAAGCACCAAAATCAAGAGGCATGAGAGAATGGGAATGAAAATAAAGAAAAAACCAGTAAGGAAAGTAGTAAAGTCGGACGGGGCCGACTATATGATACCCTTCACCACTATGGGTATATTACACAGGACTATTAGCATGAAATTGGATGAAATAAAATATGTGATATTTATCTAAATGTGAATCTACATAGATCTATCCATAAAGTATGTAAATCGACTTCAAACAAATATAAATAGGTCATCCGTAGGGCTATGTCTGTACTTCTAGAAAACGCAACTATATAATTTTATGCTCAATTTTGTACGATGTGCAAACTTTGATGTCAATCTGTCTAACATGAGGAGTTTGATCCCAAATTTAATTGAAATCGGGCGAAAATATATATGGTGCGTCAATTACTTAAAATCAATCTATAATAAAAGGGGCTATATCTATCTAAATCTGGACCGATTTTCACGAAACTTGGCAGACATCATTCTAGACCTAAATGATCAGGCTGTACCAAATTTCGTGTAAATCGAAAGATATATAGGGACTTTGGTGCACTATTTACATGAAATCGGACGAAACTATATATGGGAGCCATATCTAAATCTGGACTGATTTTCTCGAAAGTTGGCAGACATCATTCTAGGCTCAATTCAGTACGTTATGCCAAATTTCGTGCAAATCGAAAGATATATAGGGACTTTGGGGCACCATTTACATGAAATCGGACGAAACTATATATGGGAGCTATATCTAAATCTGGACCGATTTTCTCGAAACTTGGCATACATCACTCTAGGCTTAATTCAGTACGTTATGCCAAATTTCGAGCAAATCAAAAGATATATAGGGACTTTGGGGCACCATTTACATGAAATCGGACGAAACTATATATGGGAGCTATATCTAAATCTGGACCGATTTTGACGAAACTTGGCAGACATCACTCTAGGCTTAATTCAGTACGTTATGCCAAATTTCGTGCAAATCAAAAGATATATAGGAACTTTGGGGCACAATTTACATGAAATCGGACGAAACTATATATGGGAGCTATATCTAAATCTGGACCGATTTTTACGAAACTTGGCAGACATCGTTCTAGACTTAAATGATTAGGCTGCACCAAATTTCGTGCAAATCGAAAGATATATAGGGACCGTTTACATTAAATCGGTTAAATATATATATGGGAGCTATATCTAAATCTGAACCGATTTTTCCCAATTTCAATAGGGTTCGTCCTTGGGCCGAATAAGTGACCTATGCCAAATTTCATCCAATTCGGATCATAAATGCGACCTGTACTTTGTTTACAAGTTAACATGGACAGACAGACGGACAGACGGACGGACGGACGGACGGACATGCATAAATCGACTTAGAAAGTGATTCTATGTATATTCTCAAAAGGAACCATGGGTCTATCTCGATTATTTTTGCCTGTTACAAACATATGCACAAAGACATAATACCCTGTACCACAGTGTGGTGAAGGGTATAATAAACATGAAAATAGAATTGGTTACATTTGGTATTATTTTAGATTATTACCAAAATCTCCCTTAATACTTCAATTTTTAGGGATGCTGTCAATGTATGAAATATTCTACATCAAATTTCAATATAGGTCACCGAACAAAAGAAATCGTTATCGGTAACAGATGTATGTTAAATATCGGTACCAATTTGAATACATATATAAAGGGAAACATTTATTGATTATTTCCTTAGTCTCTTGTTTTGGCATCAATTTGACCCTTTGTACTTCATTTTAGCGGATTGGTGTTAATGGAAAAAATATTCTATATGAAATTTAACTATGAGTCTCCAAACAAGAGATATCGGTATATATACTATTTATATCATTAAAACAACAAAAACAGTTTTGGATATATTAAACATGATACAAATTGTCGTTATATTTCGTATTATTTCCGATTTTGGCAAATATCTCCCTCAATACTTCATTTTTTGGGAATGATTCCAATTGAAAATATATTCTATATCAAATTTCACTATAGGTCATCGAACAAAATAAAAGAGTATATATAATAGATATCGGATAAATCGCGCTTCAAAATTTGGTTGTAACCTGAAAAAATGATTTTTTTTTGTTATTTCCTTAGATTTTCGAATTAGTACCGATTTCACCCTTAGTCCCTCATTTTAGAAGGTTGTTCTAAAGGAGTAAAATATTCTACACAAAATTCCACTATGGGTCTCCAAACAAGAAAAATCGGTAGTTATAATGTAAATCCATGAAATATCATCCCAATTTGTTGAAAAGTGTGAAACATGGATTTAAATCTGGTTCTGGGGTTCCTTTCGACTTTTTGCCAAAATCTCCCTCAAAATTTCAATTTTTGAAGATGGAACCAATGGGAAAAATATTCGACATCAATTTTCACTATAGTTTACCGAACAATAGAAATCGGAATATATTATCGGTTAAATCTCAGTTCAAATTGGTTATATCCTGAAAACATGTTTTTCATTTTCTTAGTTTTTTCGAACTGGTACAGATTGTACCCTTAGTCTCCCATTATAGGAAGTGGGTGTCAATGGAAAAATTATTCTACACAAAATTCCACTATGGGTCTCCAAACAAGAAAAATCGATAGTTATAATCTAAATCATTAAAATATCATCCCAAATTTTGAAAAGTATATAAAACATGAAACTAAATCTGGTTCTGGGGTTCTTTTTGCCATAATCTTCCTCAAAATTGCAATTTTTGAGGATGGAACCAATGGGAAAAATATTCGATATCAATTTTCACTATAGTTTACCGAACAATAAAAATCGGTATATATAATAGATATCGGTTAAAACTTACTTTAAATTTGGTTATAACCAGAAAAGTTGTTTTTCTGGTTATTTTCTTTGTTTTTCGAACTAGTGCAGATTTCATCCTTAGTCCCTCATTTAAGGAAATTGTTATCAAAGGAAAAAGTATTCTATACAAAATTCCACTATGGACGTTCAAACAAGAAAAATCGATAGTTATAATGTAAATTATTAAAATGCCATTCCAAATTATTGAAAAGTATAAAGCATGAATTTAAATCTGTTGATATTTGGGTTTCTTTCCAATTTTTGCCAAAATCTCCCTGAGTACTTAATTTTTTGAGGATGGAACCAATGGGAAAAATATTCGACATCAATTTTCACTATAGTTTACCGAACAATAAAAATCGGTATATGTAAAAGATATCGGTTAAAACTCAATTCAAATTTGTTTACAACCAGAAAAGTTGTTTTTCTGGTTATATTTATAGATTTTTGAACTAGAACCAATTTCACCCTTAGTCCCCCATTTTAGGAGGTTGTTGTAAAGGAGTAAACTAATCTACACAAAATTCCAGTATGGGTCGCCAAACAAAAAAAATCTCTAGATATAATATATATCAATGAAGTAACAACTTCTATATTAAGTATGTAAAATATGATTTCAAAAAAGTAACCGACATTTTCATTTTGTCCTGCCCAAGGATTGGTTTTATAATTAAGCCTTTTTTCTGGTGCTTTCCGAAAAACTTATTTTAGATATTAGTTAAATTATTATTGGAATAGCTAGTCTGTAATACTCCCCAATTACCCATATAACCAAAGTCTAAAATTAACTTAATAAATTGTATTTTTTTCTCTTTCCATTTTTCCCCTTCCAACGAAAAATGCACAACATTGTTTTTCTTAGAATTCCGATCGTGATCGTATTGTCTGGACATATAATGCCCCACTACAGCCACATCAAATAGCAGCTTTGCAACAGCAGCAGCAGCAACAACAACAGCAGTATTCAACACATTACAATAGCAGCAACAATCATTCGCATTCCCATCATTCACATTCACACTCCAGTTCGATGAGTTCATCGCCACAACATTCAGCCGGTAGTCCTGCCTCACCCACATCGGTATCTAGTTCGGTTATGTCATCGTCGGGCGGTTCAAAGGGTGCCTTTGGCCTAAGCGGTAATAATAATGGTCTAATGCAATATGGTGGTCAACAACAACAACAACATGTTGTTGTAACCAACGGTAGTAGTATGAATTCAACAACTAATACAACAACAATGGGTTTATTGTACTACCCCAATGGCAGCGGTGGGGGTGGTGGTAGTAGCAATAATACTAATAACACTCTTGGTGGAGGTGGCGGCGGAGGAGACCTTAGTGTCTCCGAGGCCATATCAAATATTTCTAGCCCTGACTATCAGGATGATGATAATTTACTCAGTTCTCGCGATCTTTTAGGCGGTATGATACTTAGCGATCCCAGTGATTCGGACTCCACCATTTTGGTTTCGGATGCTGCTGTGCAGCGTCAACAGCACCAACAACAACACCGGCAACAGCAAAAATCATCATCCTCTGAACACAAGGTTGTCATAAAGGTGCGTGGCGCCGACAATGGCAACACTGTCAATAACAACAACAATGGTGGTGGTGGTTCACCCTCGAGTAGATCTCAATATGCCGCCACAACATCGTCAGAACTTAAAGATTCCGAAGATGAACTTGCCACCCTTACCGAAGAACCTCTGCAACAGCAAGGTTCAACATCGGCGGGCATAAATAATAATTGTGGCGGCTCGGCTGATGGTCGTGACTCCTCACCACCTGTCTCCGATGATGGCAGTGATGTTGAATCTCTACACTCCTATCACTATTCACCCAAGGCTGTTGATATGCCATCGGCCATACGTTTGGCAAAAAGACTGTATACTCTTGATGGTTTCAAGAAAAGTGATGTATCACGTCATTTAAGTAAAAAGTAAGTGATAAAAAAATTCATTTCTTGTTTAAATTTAATTTTAATTTTCTTCTCTTTTTCCATAGCAATGATTTTAATCGCGCTGTGGCCGATGAATATTTGAAATATTTTAATTTTGAAAAAAAGACTTTGGATCAGTCGTTGCGTGAATTTCTACAACAATTCGCCTTATCGGGTGAAACCCAAGAACGTGAACGTGTATTGGTACATTTTTCGAAACGTTATTTAGATTGTAATCCTGGTACATTTAATTCACAAGGTAAGTTCGAATTTAACTACACAAATTCGTTACAAATTTTCAATATACAAACCGCAAAAATAAAATTCGTAGGAGGTACTGTACAGAGGAGGAGAAAAAATCATGATTTGTTGGTTAAATATTTACCCTTTTTGAATAGAACCGAAATCTATCATAATGACAGGTTATAGGTGTGGTCGTGGTGTTAAAAAAGAAAATATCCTATATAAAATTTCACTATGGGTCCCCGAACAAGAAAAATCTGTAGATACAGTACATATACAAGAAATATACATAATAAACTGGTTTATATTAAGTTTTAAAGAAAATTCAAAATTTTGAACAAAACTGCTACAATACTTTGTTTTAGATGGTTGATACTAATGGAAGAAATATACTGCAAGGAATTTCACGATAGGTCATCGAAAAAGAGTAATATGTATATATAGTAATATGTATATATAGTAGTTGTCGGTTAAATGGCTGTGTCAATTATGATATATAATTATATATTATAAAAAATATGTTAATTATATATTATTTTTCAATTGTGCCAAAATCTCCTTCAAAATATTATTTTAGGGGCATGATCTTAATGGAAAAAATATTCTATATGAAATTATAATATAGGTCACCGAACAATGGAAATCTGTATATATAACTGTTATCAGTTAAAACTCAGCCAAAAAGTGGGGTTTAAAATGTGTTTAGTTCGTAAATTGTTACTTTTAGAGATAGCAGCAGTTTGACTTCTATTCCTAAATTTTAGAAGGATGGCGTCAAGGGAAAAAATATTCTATACCAAATTTTACTAGAGGCCCCAAAACAAGAAAAGTCGATGGGATTAGTATGTATCAAAATAAAATACGCAACAAATTGGGTGTATATAGTATTAAACAAAATTCTGTATTATTATCGTGTTAATTTTAATTTTTGTCCAAAACTCCTTCAAAACATGATTTTTGAAGCAAAATCCTGATGGAAGAAATATTCGTCAGAGAACGTCACTATAGGTCTCCGAACAATAAAATTCAGTATATATTATAATTCCCGTTTTAATTTCAGTTCCAATTTGGATTTATATCGTTATATATTAATAAAATGTGTTAATTATAAACTTGTTCTGAATTGTGCCTAATTCTGCTTCAAAACATTTGGACAAAATGGTTGAAATATTTTACATGAAATTTCCATATAGGTCACCGAACAATGGAAATCTGTATATATATCTGTTATCAGTTAAAACTTAGCTACAAAATGTGTTTGGTTCGTAATTTGTTACTTTTAGAGATAGCAGCAGTTCGACCTCTACTCCTAAATTTTAGGAGGTTGGCGTCAAGGGAAAAAGTATTCTATACTAAATTTTACTAGAGGTCCCAAAACAAGAAAAGTCCATGGGAAAAATATATATCAAAATAAAATACACAAAAAATTAGGTGTATAAAATATTAAACAAATTATGTGTTAACTGTGTTTTAATTTCAATTTTTGCCCAAAACTCCTTCAAAACATGATTTTTGGAAGATAATCCTAATGGAAGAAATATTCTACAGAGAATTTCACTATGGGTCACCGAACAATAGATATCTGTATATATAATAGATATTGGTAAAAATATATCAAACAAATGTAAACAAATTGGGTATATAGAGGATTAAACAAATTCTGTGTAAATTGTGTGTTAATTTCAATTTTTGCCCAAAACTCCTTCAAAATATGATTTTTGGAGGATGATCCTAATGGAAGAAATATTCTACGGAGAATTTCACTATGGGTCACCGAACAAAAGAAATCAGTGTATATAATAGATATTAGTAAAAATATCTCAAACAAATGTTAAAAAAAAAATTGGGTATATAGAGGATTAAACAAATTCTGTGTAAATTGTGTGTTAATTTCAATTTTTGCCCAAAAATCCTTCAAAATATGATTTTTGGAGGATGATCCTAATGGAAGAAATATTCTACGGAGAATTTCACTATGGGTCACCGAACAATAGAAATCTGTATATGTGATAGATATTCCTAAAAATATCTCTAACAAATTTTCTGTGTAAAAAAATATTAGCTTCATATTTTTATTATCGTCGATCTGCATGATCACGATTACTTAAATTTAGAAGGGCGATATTAAATAATAAAATATTCTGCACAATATTTCACCAAACAAAAAAAAAATCTATAGATAAAGTATATACCGATGAAATATTCACAACAAAATTAAAACAAAATTTTGGAAATTTGTTTAATTTTTCGAATTGTGTCAAAAATTCGTTTAATATATAAATTTAGAAGAATGGTTTTAAGGAAAAAAAATATTCTACACAAAATTTCACTAGAGGTCACCGAAGAAATTATATTTATATGTGTAATAGATATTCATAAAAATATCACTATCAAATTTGATTTGCAAAAAAACCTTGATTAGTTTCATGTTTGCTTTTTCAACCTGGGGTCAAATGGCCATGATTACTTTAATTTAGAGGATCGATATTAAAGGACAAAATATTCTACACAAAATTTTACTGTGGGTCTCTGAACAAGAAAAGTTGGTATTTATTTACTATTTCAATAAAATATCCATAATCAAATGGAGAAATTAAAAAATCATGGAAATACTGACTTTTTTCGAATGGTGCCAAAAATTGACTTAATTTATAAATTTAGATATAATGCCTTAATGAAAGAAATATTCTACATTAAATTTTACTATAGGTCGCCGAACAAAAGAAATCTCTATATATTATAGAAATCGGAAAAATTATATCATCAATTTGAATAGTTTCTTTTATTTATGTATCAAACTAACCCCCCTGGATACCTAAATAGTATTGTTGATAGGCAACCAATTCTCTCTCAAATCCTGCCACAAAATTAAATTTTTCAATATTATTTTTAATTAATTTGTTTTTTCTTTATCCAGATGCCGTTCATACCTTAACCTGTGCTATTATGTTACTAAATACCGATTTACATGGCCAAAATATTGGTCGTAAAATGACATGCAGTGAATTCATTGAAAATCTGGCCGAACTCAACGATGGTGACAATTTTCCCAAAGATATACTCAAATGTTTATATCAGGCCATTAAAACACAGCCATTGGAGTGGGCCTTGTAAGTATTTTCAACTCCTAGTTTGCCCTAAAAAGTATTTGGTAATTTAATTATTTTTTGTTTTGTTTTTTCCATTTCAGGGATGATGATGCCAATGATTTGGCCAAACAACAGTCTGATAATAAAAATAGTATACAATCGACAGCGCATTTAGGACAAAATCCATTCTTGGATTTACCCGAAACCACAAATGCCGTGGAATATAAAAAGGGTTATGTCATGAGGAAGAGTTGTTATGATGCAAATTTCAAAAAGAGTAAGGACAGACCGAAGGATTTTTATATTAAAAAAAATATTATTTTAATTGTTCTTTATGTTACAGCTCCTTTTGGCAAACGATCATGGAAAATGTTCTATTGTACACTGCGGGATTTGGTGTTATTTTTGCACAAGGATGAACATGGTTTTCGCAAGAGTCAAGTTTGTTTTCACACACTCACACCCTTTTATTATTCTAAAATAAATTAATTTTTTTGTTTTCTTCTCCAGATGTCTGATAACCTTCATAATGCCATACGCATCCATCATGCCCTGGCAACCAAGGCCACAGATTATACTAAAAAACAACATGTCTTTCGTTTACAAACTGCCGATCAAGCAGAATATCTATTCCAAACTAGCGATTCCAAGGAATTGCAATCCTGGGTGGAGACTATCAATTTTGTATGTGCCGCCTATTCAGCACCTCCTTTAGAAGGAGGTGTGGGTAGTCAAAAACGTTTCCAAAGACCACTGCTACCTAGTTCGCATACTAAATTGTTACTGGTAAGTAAAACTGAAAAAAAAAATTTCCTTCACAAAAACAACAACAAAAAGTGGACTAAAAATGACATGATGTCTTAATAGAGGAGAAGCTGAAGGGAGTTTTTGTGGAAGCTAAAGACTTTAAAAAGAGCTTAAGGGAGTTTTTATAGACGAGCTAAAGAGAGTCTTTATAGACGTGACGGAAGGAATCTTTATAGACGTGACGGGGAGAGTCTTTATAGACGTGACGGAGGGAGTCTTTATAGACGAGCCGGAAAAGTCTTTATAGGCGAGCCGGAGGGAGTCTTTTTAGACGAGCCGGAGGAAGTCTTTATAGATGAACTTTAGGCAACTTTAAGGGATGAAATAGAAGGCGTCTTCAAAGTGAACTCTCTTTATAGACAAGCTGAAGATCGTCTTTATAAACAAGTAAAAATCGTATTTATAGGTGAGTTGTTAGGACACTTTCCTAGACGAGCTATAGAGAGTATACCGGCGAAGTGAGATAAGTTTTTATACACGAGCCAAAAACGGCGTTAAAGACGAACAGAATGTGGTCATTATAGGCGAACTGGGGCGCTTCTTTGTGGATCAATTGAAGCGAGTCGATAATTTTTGGCAATCTGGAGCAAATATTTTTTAGCGACCTGGAACGAATCTCAATAGACGAACTTAAACGAATCGAGCTAAAGGAAGTCTTTATAGACCAGTCTTTATAGGCGCCTCTGTTGGAAAACTGAATGGCGTTCTTTTAGACGTTGCTTTATTATCATTTTTGGCAGTTTAGAAATACTTCTGATCTGCAGGCTCTCTAATCCTTTTATTTCTCATTAATATTTTTAATATGGGTTACTTATTCGTCTCTCCTTTATCCTTACAGAAAGAACAATTAGAGTCACATGAACAGCAATTAGCAAAAATTGAAAACACATTGATGGAACATAAAAAGGGTCCCATACCAACAAAAGGCTTAGCTTTACAAAATTACAAAGAAAAAGAAGCATTTTTACAATATGAGGTAAGTTTTCCCCCCATATCCATATTTGAATAAATATTCAAAAAATCAATTTTTTCATATTCCCTCCCTCCCCCTTCACTTCCATTTTCAGTTACGTCGCTATAAGGCGTATGTGTCAATTTTAACAGCTAAAATATTAGCTGACCAACAACAACAATTCGAATTACAACAATCGAATCAATTAAACGAAGAAGATTCGGATAAGTTTTTTAAAATACAAACTGCAACAGCTCCTATACGTTTACAACCGATGACATCCTCCACACCACCAGCAGCAGCACCAAATAGTATTAATGCTAATGATGAACAGCAGCAACAACAACAAGAACCGCAATCTGGAAACAGCAGGTACAGTACAAATAATCGTGCTGCCATTTATCGTACAGATCAACAGCAAGATCTTGGCTGACGTGTAATGGGAGTTTTCTCAGCTTGTGTGGTCTAAATGTGTGTGTGTTTTCAAATTTCCTTTCTGTTCCTCTTTTTTGTGTTTTCGTTTTTTATTTCGTTACATTGCTTATTTTTTAATTTATCGATTTTCTTTTGCATTTTACATTTGAGTCCAAAAATTTCCATTTGGTTTTTCCATTCCATTAATAAATCAAACAGATTTATCTAAAACACAATTAAAACGAAACAAACAAACCAAAAGCAATCAATCATTATTTTATTTTACCAAGTACCTTGACGACATTCAATTACTACATAGGTTGTTATATTTTGTTTAGTTCAAAAATTAGTACTCTAAATATTTCGAAACATTAGAACACTTTTGTCATAATCGAAATAATTACTTAAAATATGAAGGTTGTTATACTTTAGATGTGAAAATGAGGAGATTGATTTGTATTTGTTATTACTAGCAGTTGTGTTTTTAGGTTATAATACATTTATATTCTTGGTTTTATTTTTTAATACCCAAGTTCATTCAAAAAAGTATGTATTCTGCAGATTACAAACTGGACAATTTATAGTAGTCTTTATAAATGAGAGCTAAAGGGCTTCTGGAAGTCATCATTATTTGCTAAGGAGTCTTTACAGGCGAATTGAAGCAATTCATTATATGCTAACTGAAAGAGGTATTTACAGGCGAGCTGAAGCGAATCTTTATGGACTAGCTGAATCTCCAAAAATACTATAATTTTTGAGGATGAAAACAATGGGGAAAATATTCTATGGTTATAACTTGAAAGGGTTTTTATTTGGTTATTTTTTTAGCTGAAGGGAGTCTTTATAGACAAGCTGAAGGGAGTCTTTATAGACGAGCTGAAGGGAGTCTTTATAGACGAGCTGAAGGGAGTCTTTATAGACGAGCTGAAGGGAGTCTTTATAGACGAGCTGAAGGGAGTCATTATAGACGAGCTGAAAGGAGTCTTTATAGACGAGCTGAAGGGAGTCTTTATAGACGAGCTGAAGGGAGTCTTTATAGACGAGCTAAAGGGAGTCTTTATAGACGAGCTGAAGGAGGGAGTCTTTATAGACGAGCTGAAGGAGGGAGTCTTTATAGACGAGCTGAAGGAGGGAGTCTTTATAGACGAGCTGAAGGAGGGAGTCTTTATAGACGAGCTGAAGGAGGGAGTCTTTATAGACGAGCTGAAGGAGGGAGTCTTTATAGACGAGCTGAAGGAGGGAGTCTTTATAGACGAGCTGAAGGAGGGAGTCTTTATAGACGAGCTGAAGGGAGTCTTTATAGACGAGCTGAAGGGAGTCTTTTTATAGACGAGCTGAAGGGATTCATAATAGACTTTATTTTATACATTTTTTTATACATTTTCGAACTAGTACAGATTTCACCCTTAGTTCCCCATTTTAGGAAATTGGTATCAATGGAAAAAGTATACTACACTAAATTTCACTATAGGTTTCCAATCAAGATAAATCGGTAGATATAATCTAAATCCATTAAATACCATCATCCCAATTGTTAAAAAGTACGAAACATGTATTTAAATCTGGTGAAATTTTGGGTTTTGCTTCTTCATTTCCCTGAATACTTCATTTTTTGAGGATGGAACCAATGAGAAAAATATTCTACATTAAATTTCACTATAGATCACTGAACAAACTAAAACAGTATATATAATAGATATCGGTTAAATCTAAATTCAAAATTGGTTATAACCTGGAAAAAATGTTTTTTGGTTATTTTCTTAGATTTTTAGCAAGTTGGTGTCAATGGAAAAAATATTCTATACAAAATTCCACCATGGGTCTCCAAACAAGAAAAATAGGTAGTTATAATATAAATCTATTAAATACCACCATCCCATCTAGTGATGCTTGGGTTTTTTCGATTTTTGCAACAATTTCCCTGAATACTTCAATTTTTGAGGATGGAACCAATTGGAAAAATATTCTACATCAAATTTCACTGTACATCACTGCGCAAATTAAAACCGTATCGATAATAGGTATCGGTTCAATCTAAATTCAAATTTGGTTATAACCTGAAAAAAAAAATAGTTATTTTCGAACTAGTACTGATTTCGCCCTTAGTTCCCCTTTCTAGCAAGTTAGTGTCAATGGAAAAAGTATTCCACACAAAATTTCACCATGGGGCCCAAACAGGAAAAATCGCTGATTAAGTATGTAAAATACCAGTTTATAGCGGAGTTTGTTATACAAAACGAAACTATAACTAGATATTGTTTAATTTCCTTTTGTTATTGTAAAAACAACAAAACAAACAAATGAAATTGTTGTAAGTACTTAATAAGGACTATATTTGTCTTCATAAGGGAATACTAGACCATTTAAGCAAAGAGAATTACAAAGTGTTTTATATATAAAAAATTATATCGGGTTTCTTCTTTATATGAATATGTCTTGATTTATTTCAATTTATTATTATTTTTTTTAAATTATATACATATTTTATGTTTTGGTATTTTTACACAAGCTTCCACATATATTCCACATATTATATTAGCAGCCTCTATTATCTTTTAATTGTAAAAATAAAAACAACGAAATTCTGTACAGTACCTATATCTATTCTCTATATATTTCTGCAATTAAAAATAATATGTTAAATACCCTTCCTCTATATAAATATATATAACTTATATTTAAGTTTACTCTTCTTTTTTTATGTACACATATTTATACTTCTATTAAATACACATGTTTTGTATATATTTGAAATAAAAAAAAAAAATAACAATAACAATAGTATACATACAAAAAATATAACACATCTAATTTTTATTCATACGCTATTTAGTTCGTGCGTTATATATGCGCATTTCAGAACATTTCACTTCGCGGGTTTTCTCATACAAATCAGTGAGTTATAGGTCAGGGAATCTTCGTATAGTTATTGAAGATCGGGGAATCTTTTTAGATGAGTTGAAGGAATTTGTAGATTAACTGAAAGGATTCTTTGCTGAAGAGCAAAGGTGATTCTTTGTAGACGAGCTAAAAAGAGTCTTTATAGACAAGCTGAAGGCAGTCTTTATCGAATAACTGAAGCGAGTCGATAGACAAGCAGATGGAGTTGTGTATGGCCGAGCAGAAGCTCGCTTTTTTTACAGTCGAGCTTAATTGAGTCTTTATAGAAGAGCTATAGATAGTCTATATAGTCGAGCTGAAGGGTGTCTTTATAGATGAGTTGAAGGATATATTTATAGACAAGCTGAAACGAATCTTTATATGCGAGCTTTAGTAATTTTTTATAGTTACAGAAACCCCCTTTTGGAATGGGTATCCAAGCAAGAAAAATCGGTAGTTCCATTCCAATTTATTGAGAAGTATGAAACATGAATTTAAATCTGTTGAAATTTGGGTTTCTTTTAGATTTTTGCCAAAATCAACCTGAATACTTCATTTTTTGAAGATGGAACCAATGGGAAAATTATTCTACATCAAATTTCACTATAGGTCACCGAACAAACTAAAACAGTGTATATTATAGATATCGATTAAATCTCAGTTTGAATATGGTTATAACCTGAAAAAAAATTTTTTTGGTAATTTTCTTAGATTTTCAAACTCTAGTACAGATTTCCTTAGTTCCACATTTTATAAAGTTGGTGTCAATGGAGAAAGTCTTCTACACAAAATTCCACTATAGGTTTCCAAACATGAAAAATCGGTAGTTATAATGCAAATCAATGAAATATCATCCCAATTTGTTGAAAAGTATGAATCATGAATTTAAATCTGGTGAAATTTGGGTTTCTTTCAGATTTTTGCCAAAATCTCCCTGAATACTTCATTTTTTGAGGATGGAACCAATGGCAAAAATACTCTACATCAAATTCCACTATAGGTCACCGAACAAACTAAAACATTATATGTAACAGATATAGGTTAAATATCAGTTCGAATTTGGTTATAACCTAAAAAAATGTTTTTTTGGTCATTTTTTTAGATTTTCAAACTCTAGTAGAGATTTCACCCTTAGTTCCCCACTTTAGAAAGTTGGTGTCAATGGAAACAAGTCTTTCTTCTATACAAAATTCCACTCCAAATAAAAAATCGCTAGTTATAATGTAAATCCATTAAATGAATTTAATTTGTTGAAAAGTATGAAACATGAATTTAAATCTGATCAAATTTGAGAAAATCCCTTGTTGTCTATCCTACTTCATTAACATATACATACATACACCCTCATATTCATATATATTTCTCTTCATATTTCTTTCTTTTAATTAAAATACCAAATATTATTTTCTTCTTTTTTTTTCCAACTAATTTCAGATATGAAAGATTATATTAATTTAATTTTTATTCGAAATAAATAAATAATTTTAGAAAATTGCCAAAAAAAAGAACAATTTATAAAAAATACAAACCACATTAACTGTGAAAACTCGTAAAATTGTAGAGACCGAGTGAAAAAACAAATTTCAAATGAAATTATAATTGATATAATAACAAAAAAAGAAACACAAATATTTATATATATGGACAAACAAATTCACCATTAGCTTTTAATGAAACAAACAAACAAAAAAATAAGTCATTAAATACACCGAATAAGAGTAACAATAAGCCCTCTTTTTAAATCTGTTTTAAAGGTATTAAAAGAAAAAAAAACTATTTATTTAATTCATTACAGTCCGAATGAAGTTAAGAAGGAAAGTCATGGTCACCCTTCCTATACATTCCTTCATTTAAATTTCAAATACCAACTGGCTTTTGTATTGAATTTAAAAAGAGGTTTTCTTTTTTTACTTTTTTTCCATCGAAAACCACTCCCACTTAAAGCAAAAAAATTTAATAAAAAAACGCAAATCATAAACACATTTAAAAAAATGGACATTATCAAAACCGTTTTTATAACTTACAATTTTAAGTGGTTGTTTGTTTCCATTTAGCAATCTATTTCAATAACACAGTAAAAAATACAAAACAAAAAAAATACTATAAAAATGATTTTACATATGTAGTGTTTATTATGCAACATAATAATAAAAAAAAAACAAATCATTAAAATATAACAAAAATCAAGTGTTGAAAAGACTTTTTAAAAAAGAAATACAAAAATATTGAAAAAAAAAATATTTATTAAATAAAATAAAATAATAACAACAAGTAGTATAGATATTAAAAATTTTAGAAATTAACCTCAAATAAAACAAGCGATTGTTTGAATCATATAACCAAAATAGCTGACTTTTTATAGAACTTGACCCGCAATTTTCCTTTCCACAAAACGTTACCTTCCCCGCAACCCCATCACACATCCTTATAGGACAATGTTGAAATTTTAAATAATAGAATTTATAAACAAAATTAAACAAACAAAAACAAGGATATTGATATTATATAAATAGTATTTTTTTATAATTTTATTGTACATTTTGCTGCAATAGAAAAAAAGTAACAAGACCATATAATATTTTTTTTTAAATTATAAGTTTTTTTTCAATTTTAGAATCATGTACTCATCTAAACAAAAACATTTACGTAAATATCATTCTCAATAAGGAGGTTTATTCGTACTCTTTTCATTTTTGCAAAAAAAATCTCTCTGAATACTTAATTTTTTGACGATTGAAACAATGGGAAAAATATTCTGCATCAAATTTCACTATAGGCCACCGAACGAAATAAAACAGTATATATAATAGATATCGGTTAAATTTCAGTTCGAATTTGGTTATAACCTAAAAAAATATGTTTTTTTTGTTATTTTCTTAGATTTTCGAATTAGTACAGATTTCTCCCTTATGCTCCAACTTTAGGAGTTTGTTGTGAAGGAGAAAAATATTCTACACAAAATTTCAATATGGTTCGCCGGACAAAATAATACAGTGTGTATAATAGATATCGGTTAAAACTCAGTTCGAATTTGGTTATAACCTGAAAAAAATGTTTTTTTGGTTACTTTCATAGATTTTCGAATAAGTACAGATTTCTCTCTTACTCTCGAACTTTAGGAGATTTTTGTGAAGGAGAAAAATATTCTACACAAAATTTCAATATTGGTCCCCAAACAAGAAAAATCGGTAGATATAATGTAAATCCATTAACTACCATCCCAAATTGTTGGACATAAATTTAAATCTGGTGAAATGTGGGTTTCTTTTCGTTTTCTGCCAAAATCTCCCTCAGTACTTAAACTATTGAAGATGGAACCAATAGGAAAAATATTCTACACCAAATTTCACTATAGGCCACCGAACAAAATAAAACAGTATATATAATAGATATCGTTTAAATCTCGGTTCGAATTTGGTTATAACCTGAAAAAATATGTTTTTGGTTATTTTCTTAGATTTTCGAACTGGTAAAGATTTCTCCCTTACACTCCAACTTTAGGAGGTTGTTGTGAAGGAGAAAAATATTCTACACAAAAATTTACTATGGGTAACCGATCAAAATAAAACAGTATATATTATAGATATCGGGTAAATCTTAGTTCCAATTTGGTTATACCCTAAAAAAAATTGTTTTGGTTATTTTCCTATATTTTCGAACTACCAGTACAGATATCACCCTTAGTTCCCCATTTTAGGAAGTTGGGATCAATGGAAAAAGTATTATACACAAAATTTCACTATGGATCTCCAAATAAGAAAAATCGGTAGATATAATGTAAATCCATTAAATACCACTTTCGAATTGTTGAACTTAATTTGGCTTCCATTTCGTTTCCTGCCAAAATCTTCCTCAATACGTAAATTTTTGAGGAGGAAACCAATAGGAAAAATATTCTGCATCAAATTTCACTATAGGTCGCCGAACAAAATAATGCAGTATATATAATAGATATCGGTTAAATTTCAGTTCGAATTTGATAATAAAATATTTTTTGGTTATTTTCTTAGATTTTCGAATTAGTAGAGATTTCTCCCTTACGCTCCAACTTTAGGAGCTAGTTGTGAAGGAGAAAAATATTCAACACAAAATTTCACTATGGATCTCCAAACAAGAAAAGTCTATAATTATAATTTAATTCCATTAAATACCATTCCAAATTGTCGAAAAGTATGGAACATAAATTTAAATCTGGTGGAATTTAGATTTGTTTTTGATTTTTGCCAAAATCTCCCTGAACACTTCATTTTGGATTATTGTCCTCATTGAATTAAATCAAGAAACAAATTTTTATACTACATCTATTGTTTTATAAAAAGCAAGATCTAAATTATTTAATTGCTTACAATTCGAAGCAATTACTTGCCTACGGATTTTGTTCTCATAAAATTTTCAGATCTCTTGTTCTTCTTGTATATATATATATCATCAATTGTGTAAAAAACTCTACTTCTTCTTCTTCTCATCATCATTATAAAAATATAACCCATTCTGTGTTTTCAAAACGATTTTCAATATTCACAAAAAGAAAAAAATACTTCAAATTATCTTTCATCTATTTTTTTTTTTCGTTTATCCTTACTGTTTTGTTCGTTCGTTCTTTCTTTTCAATTTTGTTGCGTGTGTGTGTGGTTATCGTTATCGTTTTTCATTTGTGCTTTTGTGGCTTTTCTTTCGAAAATTATACCCCAACAACAATATACATAAATATTTTGGTTTGTTGGATTGGATTGTTTTATTGTTTGGTGGTAGAATAACTGCTCCTCTTCCTCCTCCTGCATAAAAATTATTGTTGGTCTCTTCTTATTGTAAAGATCCTGCCATTAGCTGTTATTTATTTCGAACAACCACAGAAATGTTTTCAAAAAAAACAAATATTTTTCTCTTCTCTCTTTCTATTCTCTGTTCTCTCTTTGTTTCGTTTACATTTTTACAGATTCTGTGGCTGTTTTGCCTGGCTGTCGTGCATATTTTCCTAAATAGTTCTCTCAGGTGGTTTTTTAGCGAAACCAAAATAGAAAAAAAAACACAACAAAAACAACCTCATTCCCCGACCCCTAACCAACACACCACAGAGCACGATTTTTTTCAAAATTTTATTCAAAAAAAGGTAAAATCTCGTTTTTTAGAAGCCATTGGGGCTGATGATGATTGTTATAATGTTTGAATGGAATTTTTTTATGTGGTGCTCGTTCCAATCTTTGGAAAAATTTTAGAAATGTGTGTGTGTTCAATACTCTACTTCTAATAATTATATTTTTTTCAAAGATTATTTCATATTTTTTTTATTTTACTTTTCTTAAAATTTTTTGTTACTTCTTTTTATGAATATCTATGTGATTTTTTTTATATTTTGATGGCGTTACATGGAGAAACGTCTTTTGAACACTGGACATCCGAAATTTTTTATTTAAAAAAAATATTCTCAGAACCTCTGGCCCATAGGTCTTTATAAAGCCCAATTGGGCTGTATACAGACCATAGGTCTTTATAAAGCTCAATTGGGCTGTATACAGACCATAGATCTTTATAAAGCCCAATTGGGCTGTATACAGACCATAGGTCTTTATAAAGCCCAATTGGGCTGTATACAGACCATAGGTCTTTATAAAGCCCAATTGGGCTGTATACAGACCATAGGTCTTTATAAAGCCCAATTGGGCTGTATACAGACCATAGGTCTTTATAAAGCCCAATTGGGCTGTATACAGACCATAGGTCTTTATAAAGCCCAATTGGGCTGTATACAGACCATAGGTCTTTATAAAGCCCAATTGGGCTGTATACAGACCATAGGTCTTTATAAAGCCCAATTGGGCTGTATACAGACCATAGGTCTTTATAAAGCCCAATTGGGCTGTATACAGACCATAGGTCTTTATAAAGCCCAATTGGGCTGTATACAGACCATAGGTCTTTATAAAGCCCAATTGGGCTGTATACAGACCATAGGTCTTTATAAAGCCCAATTGGGCTGTATACAGACCATAGGTCTTTATAAAGCCCAATTGGGCTGTATACAGACCATAGGTCTTTATAAAGCCCAATTGGGCTGTATACAGACCATAGGTCTTTATAAAGCCCAATTGGGCTGTATACAGACCATAGGTCTTTATAAAGCCCAATTGGGCTGTATACAGACCATAGGTCTTTATAAAGCCCAATTGGGCTGTATACAGACCATAGGTCTTTATAAAGCCCAATTGGCCTCTATAAAGAACTATGATCTCTATACAGGCCAATTGGGCTGTATAGAGACCATAGGCCAATTTTTTTCGTACCAATATTCTAGGTTTAGATTAGATTTACAGGACCTATGAACTAAATTTCGCAACATAAAAAAATCATGGAGCCTCTGATCAATTTTTTCTATACAGAATAATAATATTGGATATTGGAAAAAACTCTACACGACCTCTTATCCATTATTTTCCTATAGAAAAAAATCACAGGACCACTTGTCTAATATTTTTGGTTTATTAAAAATTATTAAAAATTCCAATATTATTAAAAATTAAAAATCAGAGGAATACCACAAAATGAAAATTTACAGGATCTGTGATCCACTTTTTCTGTTTAAATAAGTCACAGGTCATCTGGTCCACTATTTCTGTATTAAAAAAAGTCACAGGTCCTCTGGTCCTATTTTCTTTTATAAAAATGTATGATTGATTGTTGATAATGGAACCAGAATTTGAAAACATAAAAAATAGTTGTATTTTTGTTATTAGTATTTATTTATTTTTATTTTTGCAATACTTATTTTTATATATTTATTTGTTTAATTTTTTGTTTTTTTTCGTTTATTTTCTTTTATTATTTTGTTTTACAGGAAAAAAGAGAAAAAGAAATAGTAACTGTTGTGAAATTCTCTATTTTAGAGGTTAAACCCCCCGCGTGGCCGTCATTATACATTTAAAATAAATTGTAAAAAAAATAAAACAGGGCAACGATTCTCTAATATATATCTACAAGCATTACATTGGAAATATGTTCGAAACAACACACACACCACCACCCATCCACCCACACAGAACACACATGCGATCTATGTTTTGGTACAAAAAATAAAACTCCATGTAAACAAGGAAAAGGACTGTCATCATATTTATACTCCAGGGTGTGTGAGCGGAATTTGTTTCTTGTAATATCTTTTTGCAATTAATTGAAAAAAAAATGAAGGAAAAAATTGATACTTTTTTATTTTCATTAACTTTGTTAAGAAAATATTGAAAAATAATGATTTAATACTGCAACTACATGGGGAAAATCACATAATTATGTTTATATTATTATTAACTTTGTGTGGAATATAATTTTTTAAAATATTAATTAGTTTTTTATATAAAAATGTCTCTTCCTACATTTTTCTCACATAAATTATTGCAGGATGCTTCACATAAATGTATATATCTCCAGGATATTTATAAATATCTACGGTCTCTATACAAAGACCATTGGTCTTCATACAACCCAATTGCTGTTTGTAAAGGCCTTTGGCCTGTATACAGCCAAATTGGCCTTTATAAAGACCTATGGTCTCCATACAACCCAATTGTTGTTAATAAAGGCCTAAGGTCTTATATAGCCCAATTGTTGCTTATAAAGATCTTTGGTCTCCATATAACCCAAATGTTGTTTATAAAGACCTATGGTCTCTATACAGCCCAATTTTTCTTTATTAAGACCTATGGTCTCTATACAGCCCAATTGTTGTTTATAAAGACCTATGGTCTCTATACAGCCCAATTGGAATTTATTAAGACCTATGGACTCTATAAAGACATTTGGCCTTTGGTCTCCATACAACCCAATTGTTGTTTAAAAAGACCTATGATCTCTATACAGCCCAATTGGAATTTATTAAGACCTATGTACTCTATGAAGCCCAATTGGGCTTTATAAAGACATATGGTCTCTATACAGCCCAATTGGGCTTTATAAAGACCTATGGTCTCTATACAGTCCAATTGGCCTTTGGTTTTTTTATAAAGACCTTTGGTCTCCATACAACCCAATTGTTGTTTATAAAGACCTATGGTCTCTATAAAGCCCAATTGGACGCTATAAAGACCTGCTGTCTATATTTTTATATAAAAAACTAGGGATTGGAAAAGTTACTACCAAAAAGATAACCTTCATATTTATGTTGGTAAACAAGTTGGGTATATATATACATTTATTTGAAACACCATGTAATTTAATAACTGATTCGTGATAATAACAAACATATTACATACATAATTTGTATTATTATTTTGTTTCTTTTTTGTATAAACTTTTTGTTTTTATTATTATTTTTTGTCTATATTAAAGCAAATTTGTGTTTGTTTTGTTTTTTTTTTTTATACAATTTCCATATACATAGCCTAACATACTTTTGCAAACATCAACATCATCACTTTTATATATTAAGTTTAATTTAATCACTACAATAATAATAATAAAACTCCGTTTATATTATAAACTAGGCTTTAACGAAGATTTAAAACCAGAAATATATAAATATTTATATATATAAATAAATAAATAAAGATAAAAAACAAACAAAATAGCATATACTTAAGTTAACAAATAAAACACATTGAATAAAATGTATAAAACACACATATATACACACACACACACATATAAAAAATAAGATATTAAATTTACAAAACAAAAAAAAACGTATAAGCATTTTTAACGATATATAACGAAACAACAACAGAAGAAAAAAAAAATCAATTAATAAAGAAGACCATAATAAAGATATAACAAAAAAAAATAATTAAAAATATTAAAATAAATTAAAAAAAAAAAAAAACAACAAAAAGGTACACTTAAACATTACCTAAACTATCATTTTAAATGATAAAAAAGAAATAAAACATTGAAACAAAAAAATAAATAAGAAAATAAAATAAAAAATTAAAAAAATAAGGAAAATAATTTGAACAAAGTAATTATAATAATAAATAATTCATAACTAAAATCTTCACATTACACTCAATAATAATAACATTGTCATATGGCACTATGTAATCACATACATATATACTTATTTTTTTGTAAAAAAAATCAATATAATAATAAAAAATTGTTTCATTTCCCAATTTAAAAAAAAAACAACAACTTTTTTATTGTGTTCAGTAATAATTGGTTTCCGTTTTCTTTGTCAAATATTATAATTTGTTTTTGTTCTAATGATTTCATCTAAACAACAATTGGGCTGTACAGAGACCATAGGTCTTTATACAGGCAACCCAATTAGGCTGTACAGAGACCATAGGTCTTTATACAGGCAGCCCAATTGGGCTGTATACAGACCATAGGTCTTTATACAGGCAGCCCAATAGAGCTGTATAGAGACCATAGGTCTTTATAAAGCCCAATTATAAAGCCCTATTGGCCTGTATACAGACCATAGGTCTTTATAAAGCCCAAATGGCCTGTATACAGACCATAGGTCTTTATAAAGCCCAATTGGCCTGTATACAGACCATAGGTATTTATAAAGCCCAATTGGGCTGATACAGACCATAGGTCTTTATAAAGCCCAATTGGGATGTATACAGACCATAGGTCTTTATAAAGCCCTATTGGGCTGTATACAGACCATAGGTCTTTATAAAGCCCAATAGAGCTATATACATACCGTAGGTCTTTATAAATCCCAATAGAGACCATAGGTCTTTATACAGACAGCCCAATTGGGCTGTATAGAGACCATAGGTTTTATACAGGCCAATTGTCTGTTTAAAATTGATTCGTTCTAAGACAATTGGAATTTCCAAACTGTATTAAAAAACCAAATTTTGTAAATTTTTCAGATTTTAATTTTTTTATTTTTATTATTTTTTAATTTTTCTTTTGTTAATATTAATATTTTGTTTTTCTAAGGATTTTATTTTTATATTTTTATATTATTTTATATTATATTTTTGATTTTTATTCTGAAAATTCATTTTTTGGAAGGTCGTCATGGGAAGTGTAAAATCCCGTCGTTCAGTTGTTGCACTGCTTTTAAGAATGTGAATTCATAGAGACCATAAATGCATTTTTGTGAAATATAAACGAATATATAGATATGAATATTATTTAAAAAAATACTATTTAGATATGTATTACAAATACACAATGAAATGATAATCATTAAAACTAATTTGAAAAAAAAAAAATATATACAACACTTGAAGCGAAACGAAAGAGAATTAAAAGTGCATTTAGGTTAAAAAACAACATCATTTTGAAAAGTTGCTTACATTTTTTCTTTTCAATTTAAATTAAATAAAATTCCTAAAACGAAAAGAATCACAAACAAGTGTGGACAACAGAATTTCTTTATTTTAAATCCCAAATGTAAAAAAAATATGGAATTAATTACAAAATAGGTGCATCACACACACAAGAAATTTTTAATCATAAAAAAGTGAAATGTTTTAAAACAAAAAAAAAAATATCGAAATATTAAAAATGCGCAAATCACCAAACAAGAAAAGGATTTAAATCATCACAATACTACACACACACCGACTTACATCATGACAAAAATAATAACAAAAAATATATATATTAAAATCTGTTAATATTCTAATGACAAATAATATTAATATTATTGAAATTCACAGAACAAAGAAAATTAATGAAAAGTAACGCAAAAACAATGAAGATAACTTAAATAAATAAATAATATAAATAACAAAAAAGCAACAAAAATAAAACAAAAACAAATACATTCTTCCAAAATAATAATAATATGAGTTTGTTTTATTACGAAATTGGTATATTGGCGAGGGTGTTATATCTATTTTCATTACCAGGTGCCAACAGACATGGTTGCATCTACACATGATCGATCTTATCTTCCTGCATTAGAGAAATATGAAAATATCCGCTACTAAATCCACCAGCCACACAACGATTTTTTTTAAGTTGGGCGCCATTTATAAACAATTTAAATTCTGATTTAACAACTTCAAAGGATTACTTAATGACGGAGGGCACAGTCTATTGCATAAAATTAAAAATGACAATGCCATTTTAAGTTTTGCCACGTTGGGCGCCAAATTTAAAATTTTGAATTACTGTCAATTTTCTTCGGACGAATAATCTGTCTTAAAAAAAAAACTAAAGACATTTTTTGAAGGTCGTCATAGTCGATCCTATGGCGAAGTGTAAAATCGTGTGGTTCACTTTACGTTGGGCGTCAATTATAAAACAAATTAAATTCCGCTTTTCGTCCATATTAAATTGTAAACAAAGTACAGTTCAAATTTATGATTCGATTTGAATGAAATTTGGCACAGCCAATCTGTTTGGCCCAAGGACGATCCCTATGGAAAATGGGAAAAATCGATTCAGACTTAGATATAACTTCCATATATATATTTTCGTCCGATTTAATGTAAATGGTGAAACAAAGTCCCTATATATCTTTCGATTTGCAAGTAATTTGGCATAACGTGCTTTATTAAGTCCCAAGTGATGTGTGCTAAGTTTCGTGAAAATCGGTTCAGATTTGGATATAGCTCCTATATATACTTTTTTCTCCGACTTTAAGTGAGTGATGCACCAATGACCCAAAATATGGTCGATAGGCACAAAACGTAGTGAAATTAGTATAACCTTACCTGTGACAAGTTTCGTTGCAATCGGTTGAGATTCAGATATAGCTCCGATATATAGTATTGTCCGCTTTTAAGTAAATGGTGCACCAAAGGCCCAATGTTAGGCCGATTGCCACAAAATTTTGCGCAGCGTACTGAATTAGGTCGAAATTATTGAAGAAATCGGATCAGATTTAGATATAGCTCCCATATAAAGTTCCTTCCGATTTTAAGTAAATGATGTACCAAAGACCCACAATTAATCCGATTGACACAACATTTTGCAATTTTTATACTCTACACAACTATGTTGTCAGGGTATAATAGCTTTGTGCAGCCCCAAAATTTGTAACGCCGCGAAATATTGGCCCTAGACCCACCTTTAAGTATACCGATCGTCATATCTCGACTAGCTGAGTCGATCTAGACATGTGTGTCCGTCCGCCTGTCCATTATAATTTGTAAACACGATAAAGGCCACAGTTATGGACCAATCTTCACGAAATTTTGCATGTAGGATGGGTTCTGGCCAATGAAGACCCCTATTGTTTTTGAAAAAGATTGGTTAATATTTAGGGGATGAAATGGACCATGGCTGTATGTACTCCGATGCTGGAGTTATACGTAATTATGTAAAGGGGACTATGTGCATATTATTACTATTACTCCATTAGAGGACGGAAATGTCGCCCTGATCGCTTTGAAATTGTACATGAAGTTCCGACTATGGTCAAGGACGACGCTTAAGGTTTTCGGTGAAGTTGAGATTTCATTCAGGGGGTGCAATGAACCGAAAACTTTAATTTTGTCAGATTTTCTAGTCGCTTTAGAGGTAATTATTATTGGGCCCCAAGGGTCCCGACGAATTTTTTTCTATAGAAAAAAAACTTGGGCCCCAAGGGTCCCGACGAATTTTTTTCTATAGAAAAAAAACATGGGCCCCAAGGGTCCAAAAAAAAAACTTGGGCCCCAAGGGTCCCGACGAATTTTTTTCTATAGAAAAAAATATCGGCCCCAAGGGTCCCGATGAATTTTTTTCTATAGAAAAAAATATCGGCTTCAAGGGTCCCGACGAATTTTTTTCTATAGAAAAAAACTTGGGCCCCAAGGGTCCCGACGAATTTTTTTCTATAGAAAAAAAAACATGGGCCACAAGGGTCCCGACGAATTTTTTTCTATAGAAAAAAAACATGGGCCACAAGGGTCCCGACGAATTTTTTCTATAGAAAAAAAAAACATGGGCCACAAGGGTCCCGACGAATTTTTTTCTATAGAAAAAAAAACATGGGCCCCAAGGGTCCCGACGAATTTTTTTCTATAGAAAAAAACATGGGCCCCAAGGGTCCCGACGAATTTTTTTCTATAGAAAAAAACATGGGCCCCAAGGGTCCCGACGAATTTTTTTCTATAGAAAAAAACATGGGCCCCAAGGGTCCCGACGAATTTTTTTCTATAGAAAAAAACATGGGCCCCAAGGGTCCCGACGAATTTTTTTCTATAGAAAAAAATATCAGCCCCAAGGGTCCCGACGAATTTTTTTCTATAGAAAAAAAAACATGGGCCACAAGGGTCCCGACGAATTTTTTTCTATAGAAAAAAACATGGGCCCCAAGGGTCCCGACGAATTTTTTTCTATAGAAAAAAATATCGGCCCCAAGGGTCCCGACGAATTTTTTTCTATAGAAAAAAATATCGGCCCCAAGGGTCCCGACGAATTTTTTTCTATAGAAAAAAATATCGGCCCCAAGGGTCCCGACGAATTTTTTTCTATAGAAAAAAATATCGGCCCCAAGGGTCCCGACGAATTTTTTTCTATAGAAAAAAATATCGGCCCCAAGGGTCCCGACGAATTTTTTTCTATAGAAAAAAATATCGGCCCCAAGGGCCCCGACGAATTTTTTTCTATAGAAAAAAACTTGGGCCCCAAGGGCCCCGACGAATTTTTTTCTATAGAAAAAAACTTGGGCCCCAAGGGTCCCGACGAATTTTTTTCTATAGAAAAAAACTTGGGCCCCAAGGGTCCCGACGAATTTTTTTCTATAGAAAAAAACTTGGGCCCCAAGGGTCCCGACGAATTTTTTTTTCTATAGAAAAAAACTTGGCCCCCAAGGGTCCCGACGAATTTTTTCTATAGAAAAAAAAAAACTTGGGCCCCAAGGGTCCCGACGAATTCATCAATTGTCGCCTCTGGGAACTGGTCAATCCTTTTGATGTTCGGTTAGCAGAAAGGAATTTCAGGGACATCATCACAGTTGCAGCCGTTCGCTATATACCTGCTGAAGATCTTCTGCCTGGATAGAGCACAAAGTATCTAACCAAAGTCTTCCCCAACAATTTGCGATCCCTGAAAATGGGTGGGCTGGTTCCGTTGCTGAAGCCAGGGTAAACCTACATATCTAAATCATTAGAAAAATTAGACCGAAACCGAATGAAAAGCAAATAGAGAGTCACCAGAAAAGCAAGAGCTGGAGGAGAACCTTCCCAAAGATGGCTACTGTATGTGGATCATAACAAAGGTCTTCGTATGTTATTAAAAAAAGTAAATTTCCATTTCCAAATTAAAACATTTATTTATTTTATTTACCTTCTAATATAAGTATATAAACCCCTATAAATACAAAAACAAAACAAAAAAATATTTGTTTATATATTTTTCTTATGCAAATGTAAATGAAGTATCTGTTTCCAAAAGCATTTCTTCCAAACGTAAACCCAAACGTTTGCGTTTAACATCGATTGAAACTACCGAAACGGTAACCCGATCACCAATCGATAATTTAGAATTTCCCATTTTACTAACATGAATCAGACCATCACATTCAATGCCCACATCGACAAAGGCTCCAAAATGTGTTATATTTGTAACGGCACCAGTTAGCACTTCGCATTCGCTTAATTCCGTAATTCTGGTTAAGCCCTGTTTAAACAATGGCTTCTTATCGAAATCGCTACGATAATCCTTGAATAATTCACGTTGCAATGCTTGGAATACAACATCCAACTAGAAGGGGAAGAAAAAGATTAAAGGATTTATTGAAATGATCACAATTTATTTTCAAACTTACTCTCTCTTTAGGTGTTTTGAATTCCTTGGCCAAAGTTTCAAGATTATGCGATTTGACATAATCACCGATTTTGTCAATAAACTCTGGTGTACCAATATCATCCAATTGTAGTTTACATTTTGAAATTATTCTGTAAAGTAAAATATATATTTTTTTATAAAAAACATTAATTGCTTAAAATGACTCTCACTTTTTGGCCACATTATAACTCTCAGGATGCACCCAAGTACAATCGAGTAGATTTTCAATACGTCCTCCTAAACTGCGAGGATCAATGCGTATGAAACTAAAAAAGGAAAATAGTTTTTAATTATTCATATTCTAAACTGTCACTTCGATAATGCCCCCTACCCAGCACATTGTACAAATGTCTTTTCACCAATTGTCTTAACCTGCATTAAATCTTTGCGTGTCTTAAATGGACCATTTTCGGCACGATGTTGCAAAATCTTTTCAGCCTTCTTTTCCGACAAACCAGCAATGTGTCTGGAAGAAAGAAAATACATTATTTTTTTTTTTTAATTTTCCAATGTTTTCTTTTTAACCTCAATAATGTACTACTTACTTTAATACCGTTATACTTGCTGTATTGATATCAACACCCACATAACTTACACACTCCGACACCACTTCATTGAGCGATTCACTTAACTGCTTTTCATTGATATCATGTTGATACATACCCACACCTATGTGACGTGGTTCAATTTTAACATATTCACTTAGCGGATCATTAAGACGTCGTGCAATCGACACTGCACTTATTTCATTCATATCCATATTGGGAAATTCTTTTTTAGCTATCTCACTGCATGAGTATATTGAGGCACCTTGTTCCGATACAATACTATAAAGTATTTGATTTGAATCCAAAATGCCCAATTCAAAAAGTTTCGATAGCCAAAATTCCGTTTCCCGGCAGGCAGTACCATTGCCCAAGGCAATTAAATGGCATCTGTAAGAAGGAGCAGAAAATTAAAGCGCATTTATTAATTAAAGGATCAGAGGAAAGAGCTGTAAGGTCTTTATATAGAAGAACTGCAAATTATTCGAATAGAAGAGCTGAAAAGTCTTCTTATAGGAGACCAAACAGGTCTTATTATAGAAGGCCAGAAAGGTCTTTTATAGAAGTCCCGAGAGATATTCTTATAGAATGCCTGAAAGGTATTTTATAGAAAGCCAGAAAAGGGGTTATTATAGAAGGCCAGAAAGGTCTTATTATAGAAGGCCAGAAAGGTTTTATCATAGAAGGCCACAAAGGTCTTATCATAGAAGAAGTCTTTTTTAGAAGAACAGAAATGTCTTCTTATAAAAGACCAGAAAGGCCTTCTTTAGAAGGCCAGAAAGGTCTTCTTATACAAAGCCAGAAATCTCTTCTTATAGAAAGCTAGGAAGGACTTCTTATAGAAGGCCGGAATGGTCTTCTTATAGAAGACCAGAATGGTCTTATGTAGAAGGCCAGAAAACTTTTCTTATAGGATACCAGAAAGGACTTCTTATAGAAGGCCAGAAAGGTTTTCTTATAGAAGGCCAGAAAGGTCTTCTAATAGAAGGCCAGAAAGGTCTTCTTATAGAAGGCCAGAAAGGACTTGTTATAGAAGGCCAGAAAGGTTTTCATATAGAAGACCAGAAAGGTCTTCTTATAGAAGGCCAGAATAGTTTTTATAGAAGGCCAGAAAGAACTTCTTATAGAAGGGCAGAAAAGTCTTATTATAGAAAGCCAGAAAGGTCCTCTTATAAAAGGCCAGAAAGATATTATTATAGAAGGCCCGAAATGTCTTCTTATAGAACGCCAGAAAGCTATTCTTATAGAAGTCCAAAAGACCTTCTGATAATAGACCAGAAATTTATTTTTAGAGAAGTCCATAAGATATTCTTATAGATGACCGAAACTACTTTTATACAAAACTAAAAGGTCTTCATATGGAAAACCAACAAGTCTTCTTATGGATGACCAAATTGTCTTCTTATAGAATACTTATTATAGAAGAGCATTTTTTTCATGTCATGCTTACTTGTGTCTTTTTAAAATCTTTGCCAATTTTTCACCCCATTCTTCAGGATCCGCGTTACGACGATGAGGATATATAACCCCCGTCTCCAAGACGTCAGCAGTTTCTGATATTACGGCAATTTTACAACCATTTGCAAAACCAGGATCAATACCCAAAATACGTTCACCCTTTAGTGGTGACATTAGCAGCAATTGTTTAAGATTTTTGGCAAACACATCAATGGATGCTTTCTTTGCCGATTCATTTAAATCCGAGCGAATTTGACGTGATATTAATGGTTGTACTGTGTGTGTGTGATAAACGGAAAATTAATCAATAAATATTTGTAATGATGTATCTAACAGTCATACTTACATTTTTTACTATAACATTCTTCAAAAGATTTATTAAAGATTTCCAAACGTAAGGCGTACTTATCGCCCTCTTCCAAAAATATAGAACGTACGTAACGTTCCAGTTCATTCTTAAAATAATCATTTACGATTATTTTTACCGAAAGGAATTTTAATTTTTCAGCACGATTTATGGCCAAAACCTGATGTGGTTTTAAATAGCGTACATCATTCGAGTAGTCATAGTACATTTCATATTTGCTTGCATCATTTTTATTATTACCATGATGATGATGACCACTAGTTGATGGCTCCTCTGATGCTTTCGCACCATCCTTGGATGGTTTAAGTTTGGAAGTTTTAAGGGTAATGCGATGGACCTTTTGCCTAAAAATCAATTATGTTATTGCAATGTTTATATTAATTTATATTCATGAAGCTTACAAACGCCTTATTTCTTCCAAAACTCCCGTATGTTTACTTATATTGTGGGATATAATGTGGCATATGCCATTGAATACCTTTTCCTCGTTATCCAAATCGGGATTTTTACGATCAACAATGCTTTTCAAATGAACATGGGGCGATTCACCATGCAGCAAGCGATCAGTATACTCTTCCAAACCCAAGGCTTTGGCCCGTTCGGCCAAAGAACCACGACTGGCTGGTTTGTATGGGGCATACTGAAATTATAATAAAAACAGAGATTAAATAGTCAAATAGCTTTTGTTAATAGAACACCTACCAAAAATTCCAACTCTTCCGGTGATTTGGCACACAACATTTCCGTACGAATGTCCTCGTCTATAACATTTTCCTTTTCCAAGGTCGTCACAATCGTTTCAGCTTTTTTACGCAAATTCACAATTTCCGTATAACAAGATTTAATTTCACGCAACTGTTCCGGTTGTATGTGATCGATTAGATCGCGACGATAACGACATATAAATGGAATGGTATTTTCATTTTCAAAAAGATTAACAATATTTTTGGCAGCTCTGGGTTCAATATTCGTTGTTTCAGCCAACAACTCGTCAATGGTCCAAATTTTTCGTCGTGCTACATTCGAAAAATAAGACCTTTAATAATAAAATCGAATAAAAGTAAGGATCACCTGTTACACTTACCCCAAAAACTACTTCTTCCCTGTATTTTCTGTGGCGGTGGATGTGGTCTCACATCACAGCCATCATCTTCAAAGCTATCATTTTGTTGAAAATCCATTGCCGTTGCATGGCTGTGACTTTGACCATCTGTCAGATCCCCTACCAAATCAATAGATTCCACAACATTATCGCCATCATTTGGTAATGCATTTGGTGGAGTATTTTCATCTTGTATTACTTCTTCTTCTTCTACTTGATCTTTTGCTGCTGCCTTCTTTGTGCCTCGGGGCTTACGTGTGGTTGCGGCCTTTGTTCGCTCCTTTTTCTCCTTTGGCTCCTTCTTCTCTTTCGGTTCCTTTGTTACTGTCCGTGGTTTCCTTGTCACAGTTTTCGTTGCCTTCCTTGGCCTTTTCTCCGGCGACTCTCCACTGTCCTCCTCGTCATTATCACTTAATTCAATAACTTGCACAGCTTTTATAGCAGCTTTCCTTTTGGGCCTTGTAGAGGTGGACATGTTTATGCTGGATACCCACGGTTGGGATACTGTGTATTCGTTCGGTCGTTGAGTTTGAATGAAAAAATGCGCGGTTTCAAAGGCTTTTCGCAACCATAAAAATTGAAAAAACGTTCCACTTGCTAACGAATGGGAGAGAAGTCAAAATGACCGATAAACACGAACTCAAAGTGGAATAACGAAATATTTACGAATGGGTTGCAAGGAGAATGCTTCAGAACCGCATTGTTAATTGTTAACACACAGATCGCATTTAACAGGGTGACTCATGAATAATATAATTATCATCTGTTTATTGAGGTGATTTGGTCTCATGTCAAACTGGCGTATGAAAGGTTATTATATAATAGAAACGGAATTATATATATATATATATAGTTCGCTTTTAACAAACATATGTATGATCTTTTAATTACAATGTGCGACAAATTTGAATTGCCCCCTTTTTAGTTTACCTCCCGACGTAAACTTCCAAACGCCAATACACGGGTCTTCTTTTTTTAGCCCCACATTCATAAGCGGTGTACACACTATCATTTTTGAATGACACTCTTGCTGAAATATCGGTTTGCTTGCCAGTGTGGCCGTTAATTTCTCTCAGTCATCAGGCAACCACAAAAAAAATTATGGTTGTGTGACATTCTGATGTTGGATATTTGTTGGTTCGATAATGTGAACATAAAAAACGACAGTCAGACAATAAATTTCAACAATAACATGGACTCCGAAAACGAATTTTTAAAAGAATTCCTATGTTGCTATAAAATGCAACGGTGTTTCTGGGACATAACCAGTCCAGAGTACATGTCACGCGACATAAAAATGATGAACTTGAATCGTTGGACTTCAGAACCAAAGCCGAAGGGGGACGCATGGAAATCAACAACTGGATTGCAAAGGTAACACGCAACGAAATCCCCGAAATGTTAAATCCCTGTGATATTACCTCCGACAGTTAAATGGTTTTGGCTAATGCTGCCTATTTCAAGGTTCAATGGTCGGATAAATTCGATTCCAAAGATACAAAACAGGAGATTTTCTATACCACCCCTTATCAGTATTCTTTCGTACCTATGAGGCATAAACGTGGAGAAATTGGAATTGGTACAGATTATGCGCAAATTGGGCATCAACAATCTGTTCTAGCATACCGCCAACTTGAGTGGCTTCTCCACGGAAACAAGCCTGATGTTTGGTGATGCCAAACATGTTGCAAAATCAAGGTTGATGAGGAGGGCAGTACTGCTGCAACAGCCAGAGTTGTTTTCAGTTTCCGTTCAGAACGTGCCGCCGAACCAACCAAATTCGAATGTAATCATCCATTTATGTTCCTGATCTATGATAATACCGCCAAGGCTGTACTCTTCACAGTCATTTATCGTGATCCCAAAACACAAAAGTAGACAGGCTAGGAGATTCTTTCACATATCTCTGCCCTAGGACTTTTTTACTCGTCTCGTTTCCATTCTATTTGTTTGTTTATTCTTCTTCTTTCAATTTAATTTCTACTGCTGCAGCTAATTTGCCCTATTCTCTCTGTCTATTGTTTTGTTTATAAAAAATGAGGACGTGCTTAATTTTCGTTTTATATGCTTTATTTTTTTAATATTATTTTATTATTTTTTGTTTTGTTTATAATAATTATTTTTATTTTATTTAATTTGTTTTTCTGTATATTTCGAATAAATAATAATAATAACAACAATGACCGTTAGGGCAATTTATGCAACAACAAAATGAAAAAATGAGATAGATACAGGTTCTTTTTGAAAACATGCACAGAATCACTTTCTGAGTAGATTTATGCACGTCCGTCGTCTGTTGATGTTAAATTGTAAACAAAGTACGGGTCACATTTACGATCCGAATGACAATTTTGAGCGAATTGTATTTAAGCTGATTTATCAAAAAAAATCGCCCATAAAAATCCACATAATGGTCAACAACAATCTCACAAAAAAATTGTGAGACCGAGATTTCCTTAAGAAACCAATAAAATTCGGAGCCTATTTTTGATTATTATTGTTAAAAATTCACATCCAATTTTTTATCATCCATTTTTATTAATATATATTTTTTTTACGGCGTCTTATTAGCACAATTTATAAATTTGAATGTCGGTTTGAAAAAAGGCATGAATGATAATATGGCCGCTACAAACAACACAACAAAACTGTAACAACCGATAAGTTATCGAAACTGTCACTCAAAAATGATAGTGTGTACACCGCTATAATCTGTTGGAATTTCCCGGTAATTATTTTTTGTGTTGCACAGTGTTATTATTATAATAATTATTATTATATAATTATTTGAAGGTTAAACCGATGCAAGGTGACATCAGAGGTTGCAAAATATAGATTTAAACGGAAGATATATTTTTCGCTTTGTTAAATTTCTGCTTAGCCCTTAAATGTTTCTGGAAAAGTAACCAGACACACCTAATATTTTACTGTGGATTGCGTGAATTCTCATTTTACAGTGGATAGCATTAAAGAATATCACATTAGTTCCGATGTTCATTACAGTGATTTTTTAAATTGTACAAGACCGGACTGCAAGGCAACAACAACAACCATATGATTTCATAAACCGGGGAAAGGAAGATCTTCCGGGTGTTGATCCTTGTGGCATATATAAATTTTAAAACAATATGTCCCTGTTTAGAGCAATTTGTTTGCAACTATGCAAGCACCTACCAAATGTTTCCAAACGATGCATCAGCACAAAAGACATACGTAACATTGGCATATTGGCGCATATCGATGCCGGTAAGGAACACGCAACAAATTTATGAATGAGGATCGACATTATTCCCTTCTAGGAAAGACAACAACAACTGAACGTATGCTATTCTATTCGGGTAAGACACGGTCATTGGGCGAGGTTCATCGAGGAAATACTGTAACTGATTATTTAACACAAGAACGTGAACGTGGTATAACAATATGCAGTTCAGCGGTTACATTTCATTGGAAGGATAAGAAGTGAGTGAGGATAATTATGTACAGTAAATAAATTATTTAATGTATGTGTGTAGAATTAATCTGTTAGACACCCCGGGCCACATAGACTTCACAATGGAAGTGGAACAATCTCTTTATGCTGTTGATGGTGTCGTTGTTGTGTTGGACGGCACCGCCGGTGTTGAAGCCCAGACTATGACGGTATGGTCACAGGCTGAAAAACATCGTTTACCCAAAATTAGTTTTGTCAATAAAATGGATCGTCCCGATGCAGATTTCTATAAATGCCTATTGGATTTGAAGAATAAATTAGATGCTAAGCCAATATCTCTGCAATATCCTTTAAAGGATGCCAAGGGAAATTTGTGTAAGTTATTTATAAAATCCAAAATATATTCTATGTACCTTTAAATAGTCTGTATAATCGAGTTTCCACCTCTTTTTTCTTCTTCAGCTATTTATGATATAATTCGTTTGGAGCATATCACATGGAATGCCCAAAGTTTGGGACGCATTTATGAATCGAAACCGGTGACCGATGAAAATGTACTCTTAGAATTACAAGATAAACGAAATGCCTTAATCGATCAACTATCGGGGGTCGATGATAACTTAGCCGATTTTGTCATTAGCAATGATGGTTTTGATAAGGTCAGCAATGATTTAATATATACTGCCCTACGACAAGCCACATGCCAACAAAAAATTGTACCTGTTATGTTGGGATCAGCATATAAAAATGTTGGTGTCCAGAGTTTAATGGATGCTGTCATCCAATATTTACCACATCCCAATGAACGTAATCAATTATATGATTGTTTTGAGTATGTAGATGAAGCCAAAAGAAACTTGATGCAACTTTCTTATATTTATTATAATGAATGATTTAGAAATGATTTTGTAGGTAAAGTTTTTAAAATTGTACACGACAAGCAAAGAGGTCCTTTGACATTGGTGAGAATATTGCGGGGCGATCTTAAGCGGAGTATGCGTTTAACATCAACTCGGGGACAATCAGAAGTAGTGGGTAAAATGTATGAACCCTTGGCTGATGAATATAGGGAGATACAAACGGCCCAGGCAGGTGATGTGGCCTTGTGCTCGGGATTGAAGGTACGGTTTTTTGAAACATACCCTAAGAAAATTGCAAATAATTACATTTTGTTATTTACTTGTAGCACACTGTAACCGGGGATTTGCTGGTAACAAGTACAACCTCTTTGAAAAATGCCCAAAAACGTTTACAAAAATCTTTAGATAAGAAAAACGACAACATAACCCCAACCCTGGAAGATGACGATGAAGTACAGGTGGATCTAATAAATGAAATATTTTCATTGGAACCCCAAATACCAGATGCTGTATACTTTTGTTCCATAGAACCACCCAGTTCGGCCTATCAAAATGCAATGGAATTGGCATTAAAACAATTACAACGAGAAGATCCAAGTCTGAGAGTATCCTTTGATACGGTCACCGGTCAAACTGTATTGGGTGGTATGGGTGAACTACATATGGATATTATCAAATCACGCATCTTGACAGAATATAAAATCGAGGTGGATTTGGGTCCACTACAAATTGCTTATAAAGAAACAATTGAAAATCCTGCCAAGACCACTTTCACATTGGAAAAAGAAATTGCCGGTTCCAAGCAAAGTGTAACCATTACATTGGAATTGGTTAAAGATAAGAAGGAGCTGTTCGGTTTAGATAAATCTCCAGAAAATACAAATAATTTATTGGCTATAAGGCCACGAACTTTGCAAGTTATACGCAAGGGTTGCATATCGGCCTTAGAAAGAGGACCCAAGGTTGGGGGTCAAGTTGTGGAAACTCAAATACGTTTGCATAACATCACCATAGGCAGGGGCACGGCGGATTCATTTATTATGGCTGCAGCGGCCCAGTGTATACAAAAGGTAATTCTCACCAATTTAAACAGAAATCAAAATTAAAAAAAAATATGTTTCCTCTCTTTAGATTCTAACCGAAAACGGAACACGTCTACTGGAACCCATAATGTCATTACAAATCGTTGTACCCAACGAAAGAACATCAGGCATCTTAGCAGATTTGGGTAGAAGGCGAGCCACAATTAATGATGTTATGCCCAAGGGTGATAAAAACAAATTGATTTTAGTCAATGCACCATTAGCCGAATTGTCGAATTATTCAAGTATATTACGTACAATTAGTTCGGGTACAGCAAGCATGACAATGCAACCATATGGTTTCACTCCCATGAATACCAATGATGAAGAATTGGCAATACGAAGGGCCCAGGGATTTGAATAACACGATATGGAAAATGTTGTTATTTATTGAAAAGTTATTTTGTTATTTTAGTTTGTAATTAAAATGTAACAATAAAATAATTGGAAAAAAATCAGTAGTGTTGGCGGGTTATTTGGGATATTTGTTTCTGCAAAATAGTCAGAATCCAAAAAAAAAAAATGTTCTTAATAATACAGTTTATTGTGATATTTCTAAAAGCTTTCTTAAAGAAATGATTTTTAGACGAGCAGAAAGTGTTTTTAGACTAGCTTAAAGGAGACTTTTTAGACGAGATGGAAGGAGTCTTTTTGACGCGCTGATCCTCGGAGTATTTTTAGACGAGCTGAAGGGAGTCATTTTAGAAGAGCTGAAGGCAGTATTTTTCGTCGAGCTGAAGGGAGACTTCATAGACGAGCTGAGAAGTGTCTTTTTAGACTAGATGAAGGGTGTCTTTATAGACGAGCTGAAGGGAGTCTTTATAGACGAACTGAAGGGAGTCTTTTGAATAACACGATATGGATGGAAAATGTTGTTATTTATTGAAAAGTTATTTTGTTATTTTAGTTTGTAATTAAAATGTAACAATAAAATAATTGGAAAAAAATCAGTAGTGTTGGCGGGTTATTTGGGATATTTGTTTCTGCAAAATAGTCAGAATCCAAAAAAAAAAAAAATGTTCTTAATAATACAGTTTATTGGGATATTTCTAAAAGCTTTCTTAAAGAAATGTTTTTTAGACGATCTGAAGGGAGTCTTTATAGACGAGCTCTGAATGGAGTCTTTATAGACGAGCTCTGAATGGAGTCTTTATAAACGAGCTGAATGGAGTCTTTAAAGACGAGCTGAAGGAGTTTTAATAGACGAGCTGAAGGGATTTTTTTGGACAATCTGAAGGGAGTTTTTTTAGACGAACTGAAGGGAGTCTTTATAGACGAGCTCTGAATGGAGTCTTTATAGACGAGCTCTGAATGGAGTCTTTATAAACGAGCTGAAGGGAGTCTTTATAGTCGATCTGAAGGGAGTCTTTATAGACGAGCTGAAGGGAGTCTTTATAGACGAGCTGAAGGGAGTCTTTATAGACGAACTGAAGGGAGTCTTTATAGACGAACTGAAGGGAGTCTTTAAAGACGAGCTGAATGGAGTCTTTAAAGACGAGCTGAAGGGAATTTTTTTTAAACAATCTGAAGGGAGTTTTTTTAGACGAGCTGAAGGGAGTCTTTATAGACGAGCTCTGAATGGAGTCTTTATAGACGAGCTCTGAATGGAGTCTTTATAAACGAGCTGAAGGCAGTCTTTATAGTCGAGCTGAAGGGAATCTTTATAGACGAGCTGAAGGGATTCTTTTTAGACTAGCTGAAGGGAGTATGTTTAGTCTAACTGAAGGGAGTCATTTTAGTCTAGCTGAAGGCGGAGCTTTTTAGACTGCGATTAGATGCGATTCTTTGTAGTCCATATATATATATATATATATTATAGTGATCTTTTATATTTAAAAAAGTGTTTGTAGATCAGATAGGTCTTCTACAAATTGAATTTTGAAAATGTCCACGCTTATAGTTCTGATAGTCCTTTGAAATTTATTCTTTAAAATTCTATGCCTTAAAACTGATCACCCTTCCATTTCAATTATTATACTGTACTTATAATTATTTCATATAAACCTAGCTACTTTTTATTAAACTTTCAAAAAAAAGGCAAAAACACAATGTCATATTTTTTATAACTGATTTTCAGTTTCAGGGCAGCATAGTATATTAGGATTTTCGTTATTAACCTATAATACCGTTGTACATCTGCGAGTGCAAAAAAAAAACAAATTCCAAATTAGCTACTACAACTCGGCTTCTCATATTTGCCTTTTACTACTCCTCCCCTTCCTCGTCATCTTATCCCTCCGATCTACCAAACTATGGCATTTTCAACACAAAAAGATTTCTTCCATGTTCCATTTATGAATGAAACAGCCGAATTGGAATGTAAAAAGGCTTGTGTCAAACTAAAAAGTTATGAATCATCATTGGATTATCGTTCGTGGGCAAGGGATAAAACGAAGCAGTCCAAATTCCTGGAAGATTTGGTTACGTGTCAATTGCCGGTAAGTATTAAAGAAAATTTTAATTTTTTTTTAAAAATATTAATTGTTGATCATCTCTTTACAACTAAAGGTTGGTGCTGAGCCCGGAGATGGTACTATAAAGGAATCTAGAATTAAAAAGGATATTGGCAATCTGCCATTACCGATAAAGAAATATGACAATTCTGATAAACCCAATATCATTGCTGGCAAATCGGAAATTACTGCTGATAAACCAAAGAGTAGTACCAATTCACCAAACAATGTTACTAATCAATCTCGCTCTAAAATGTCCGACATGTCTAATGCTGCTGAAGTGCATCAATCTAAAACGATTACAATTCCAAGTCAAAAACCAAAAATATCAAAACCAGATATTAGTTCAGAAATTAAAACGGAGGTAGGCCATTAAAGTCATTGTTTTTATTGAACATAAATTTCTTCGTCATATATAAAATTTGTCATTTCGTTTACAACTCCTCGGGAAATTTTAGCGAAGATGCTTTAAAGTATGTATATATACATATATATATATGTATATATATATATATATATATTTAATCAGAATAAAATTATTCACAATTGCTGGCATCATTGCCCAGCTTTAATAGCGGGGCCACATTGTCCATTTTCCAGGCTTCGTGACCGATGTGGGTGGCTATCGATGGTCTGTCAATCAAATTAACTCTAATTTGATATGTTTGTTCTCATTGGATGTCCAAAATTCCTACCCAAAATGATCCATAATATTCCTCGTTTTGGTATATAACGGTAATCCCATTATTCCGTATTTTGTACATGTTCGGTTTTGTTCGCTCGCATTTGAAATTTTGGATTTTCTTTGAGTGTCAAAACTTCCCTACCAAAAATTGTCAATATTGACCCACTTTTTAGGGTAGACCGCCTATAACGCCCATTATTTGGTATTTTGGATACATTTTTAACCCAAGCGGCCAAAATTATTAAATATAACATTTCCCTACCAATAATAACAATAAGGATCAATAATGGCACAAGTTTCTTTGTAGCCCCCTATTATTCGGTAGTTTTAAATTTTATGCTTGTTTTCAAATATCGGTTGATCGCTTGGTAACGCCTCCATATGAAAGTTCCGCTTGTTATAGGTCTTTTGATGGTTTCAAGCGCATTACGAAGTGAAGGTGCTTTGGCAACACAAAACCTTGGTGGGCAAACAACTTCTTCGTAGAATATTTTGTCAATATTAGTCCATGAAGTCCATGAACTTTGTTATGGGGGCTTTGTGGAAACCCCATAAAAAAATTCACCAGTAATTTTAGTTATGTTCAATGTCGTAATCTCCTGGTTAAAATTTACCCTGCATCAAAATCTCGATCGATTTTAGCTATTTTGAATGTCCACATCATGCTCGAATGTTCAGTCCAGAAGAACTTAATGGTGATTTAATTCTTAAAAAACCCCTTTATTTCTTAGAGAATTTTTCCATTCTTCCCTAAAAATATCCCTTGAATTTTCTTTCCCATTCCAGATGCCGCCAGTACAACTCCAATTACCTAACCTATCAGCTGGCGATAGTTTACTTCAGTGTGCCAACATTCACTTAGCCGATTACCAAAAGCTAATGAACATCAAAGATTCGTTGGAGAACCAATTACAAATATCCAATGAACGTCTGCAGACCAGTAACAATGAAAATCTCAAAATCAAAGAAATTCTAACCACAAAACTTGATTCGAATACTAGTAAAGATTTTTATAATAAAATACAACAGCTGACAGCCAATGGAAAACTGAATAAAAATGAAGAAAATGAAATGTTAAAAATTCAACAAAAAATTGAAAATCTCCAAAAAGCCTATGAAATATTTCAAGCTGAAAATAATTATCTGCGACGTTTAATAGAGAAGCTATCACTTCGTGCAACCATTACGGATTTACCTTCAACAGATAACGAAACTTCCAACGATATTAAATATTTACAAAAGGAAATTAATTCATTGCGTAAGGAATGTAAGCTATTGCGTGGAATTGAAGATGATTATCTAAGGAAGAAATTTGATGTGGGAGGACAACCAACCACTATAACTGATGAGGATGCTAAGAATATTAAAATGATCATCGAAGAACGAAATGATTTGCGTAAAAAATGCAAGTCTCTGCAAACCTTGGAAAGTAAAGTTGTCGAATTGCAAAATAAAACCCAGGCCCAGGGAAGTAATTTGGAGGCCCAAGGCAGTTACATTAATCAAATGGAAACTGAAATGGAAAAATGTCATGCGTATTATAAAAATGAACTGCAACAAATTGGTTTTAGAGAAAAATGCCTAAAGGTTAGTTAGAATTTTCTAAACTTTTCTCACAATCTCAATTGAAATATTCTTATTTTAAAATCCAGGAACAATTAAAAGATCTACAGAATGAATTAATCATGGCCAAATGTCAATTACAAAAAATGGAATCTCAACAAATGGAATTGTGTGGCCTGCGCAATGAGTTGGCGAAACGGGATTTGGCTTTACATGATTACGATTGTCAATATCAACAATTAATGGTAAGTTCTACATATGTTTTTAATTTTTATTTATTATTTTTTTTAAATTGTATATCTATATATTTCAAAAACGCAAAAAAAAAAAAGTACAAAGCTAAACGCATACGAGAAATGGGCTATTGTTTTAACATTAAATGCCATTTTAATTGCCAGACAGAGGATCAAGATCAGCATTCGATATGAAGAGGCTTAGGGGGTGGCGTTTGTTTTTTAATTTCTTGAATATTAAATAAAATTATATTTTTTGAAAATTTTATAAAATTCAAATGTTTATAAAAAAGTGTTTTAAAAAAGCTTTTAAATATTAATAGAAGTCCTTGAAATTATAACCCGTCCCATTTTATTAATAGTTTTAAATTGCCGGACGAATTAAAAAAAAATGTTTTCAAAACTACCGCGCTCATTTAATTAAATAAAAACGCCGTTAAGTTCGATCTGACAGTATTTTGCATACCAAAAGTTAGAAATTTAAATTACCTAAAATCGATCAGGACTTTTGTATAGGAGGGCTGGCTATGCACTAAGTCCGTTCGTTTACTTTACCAGTAGCATTTACTCAGTAAGAATTTGCAGAGAGTAAAATACGAATTTTTTGTTCTCAAAAGAGAAAATTGCAAAAAGTAAACGAAGGACATCCAGTAAAAAGGTTGTATGGACACAGCTGATTAAAACAACAAACAATTTGGCGCATACAAAAAAGCAGCATTTTTATTAGAAAAATGAAAAAGAAGCGGTAAATTGATTTTGATTATAAATACTTTCGTTTTTCTTCACCCATTTTAATTTTTAAGATAGTATAAGAAATTTCTTACTTCTTTGTAAGAATTTGCAAAAACTCAGTATATCTAAACTCGCCTTAAACGGCATTTACATTAGAACTTTTTACAAGGTTAACCTGCTCTATGAGGATTTAGATGACAAGTACAAAATGGAATTGACAATTGAAAATAATGTACTATTATTGTTGAAAATTTAGGCAAAGGTCTATTAACCAGGTCGAGTAAGATATGTAGCTGGTCTCCCTGGATTACCTTATTAATAGGTTGGAAAATGGGCCAAGGATAATCAAAATACTTTTAAAGAGAGTGGGACTTTATTTGGGGTCTATACCGAGACTTTGATCGCGCTTGAAAACAAAATTTGAGTCTATCCTAAAAAGTGTGCCCGTACTTATAATTTTTAGTAGGAAGATTTTCTACTCAACAAGTACTCAAAATACAAAATTACAGGCAATTCAATTGAAAAACGTTCCCAAAATATTCAAAATACCAACAATCAAAATGCAACTTGCACTAATATTAAACATTTTTGGTAGGGAGATTTTCTACCCCAATATCATCCAAAATATAACATTTCAGTCAAATTGGTTTAAATGTACGCCCAAAAATAACGAAAAATGGGAGGTACTGTTATATGGGGGCTATCCACAAAAACTTCGTCCAATATTTGCAACTTTTGGTAGGGACATTTTCTAACCAAGGAGAATGCAATATATAGAAATACAGGTCAAACAATACTGAACATTGAGAGGTACTGTTAGATGAGCCTTATACTAAAAGTGCACCAAAGGAACATTTTGTATCCAATCAGAACCTAATTGGATACACGTAACAGTTAAATTGGGGCTTTCCCAAAACTTAATCAATATTGATTATTTCCGATAGGCAGATCTTCTTCTTTTAAAAAGTCTAATTTTTTATTTTCAGGGTGTTGTTAAAGAATTTCAGGCTTTGAAATTGCAAGGCCTTCAAGACAATCAAACGCAAACATGTCAAGATATGCTTGACGATTTGGCATTCTTTACCCATGCCACCCTGGAAGAAATCATGAACGAATTAAAACGTAGAGGCTGCAGCAAAGATCAATATGAATCCGCAGTTCAAGCTTCTGGCTTGGCACATCGCATGGGTGGCGTATCTACTAATGAAGAAATCTCGCATTTACAACACGAACTGGAACGCATAAAAGCTGAACGTGATAATATGTGTAGTGAAGCGCTTCGTCGTTTACAAGAACTTGAAGCGGAAAATGAATGTCTCAAGCAGGATAATTGTCAATTGCGAGAATCCACCAAAGATGCCGATGATAAATTAAGCAAAATGTTGAAAAAAGTCGAACATTTAGATGGAGAATTAAATCAAAACAAAGATGAATTGCGAAAATCTGTTCATGAGTTGAGCGAAGCTAAACGCCTTGTGGAGGATATTAGTAGCGTGCAATTGCAAAATCTGCAATTGGCTAATGCCGTGGGTGCCATTAATTCCAGAGATGATGAGAAGATTATCGATGATTTAAGGCGTCAACTGGATGATGAAATGGCAAAATTAAAGGCATGTCAAGCGGAAAATCAGAAATTAGGCAAACAGGTCAATGAAAGAGACAAGGAATTAAAGACCCTGAAAGAGCTCAATAATAAATTACAACAGGAAACAGATGCGGGAGGAGTATTTAATAAAGGTAATAATCAAGCTGAGGTTATACATCCAGATCCTGATCACATTGATCAAGAACCACAACAAACAAAGAATAAAGATAATAAAATAGATAACAAGGATATTATATATTCGAAAAAGTCAGGAAATAATTTTAAGAATGAAGCTGCATCATTCAATGCAAGCGATCAGCGTCAAGCCAACGGCCATTCAGCGATAATGACCACGGCTTTGGATACTTTAAGACCTTCAGAAAATAATTATGACAATGTTAAATCTAAATTTCATGATCATCATCAAGGTTTGTGCTTTGCCAAGGAACGTAAAAAAATCATGGATGAATGTAAACAAGAACTGGAATTTGCCTGTTCACGTCTGGTTAATCCGAAAAGTAGATTTGCCGAAATGTGTCAGAAAATTCTGTGCAGTGATATTACCGCATTGTCCTTTCGTCAACTGGCCTATATGTATAAAAAGATATACGCCGAGGCGGAAAAACAATTGCCCGGCTGTTTATTACATATGATTGTGAAAGAGCATAGAGATGAAATTTTCGAAATATTAAATATCGATTTACCAAGTCCATGTGGAGATTTTCAATATACTAGAAAAGATGAGCAATTGCCGCCGAAAAAATGTTGTTCTTGTAAGCTACAATTGTGCTGTAATAAATCGGAGGAAATGCTTAAAGAAAAGTGTGAGTATTAAAAGAATTGAAATAAACAAAATAGTTTTTCTTGAGGAGATAGTCTTATAAAAATTGTTTTTAAAACAAAAAAGAATAATCTAGAAATGTTTGTGCTTATTAAAATAAAGCTAAAACAATTTTTTAAATCAACGCTTATTAAAGCCATCTAAAAATATGTTCAAAAAATCCAATTTTATTTAAATGTATCTCAAAATAGTTTTAATAAATTCACGTTTATTAAAACGCTTCTAGAAATATTTAAAATAAACCCAAGATTATTGGATTGCATTTAAAAATATGTTTACGTTAGCTTAAAGACATTTTTAATTAATAAAATAAAATTATTTAATGCAATTTAAATTTAAGAAAGAGCATGAAAAGGTCACGCTTTTCAAAACACCACCATAAATATATAAAGAAATACACTCATCAAAAACCTTATAAACATTTTTTTATTTATTTAATATTTTTTTTTTTTTTTTTTTTTTTTTGAAAAAATCATTGTGAATATGTTCTTTAAAAACTACGAATGACATTATTTTAAGCAAAATTCAACTATCTCAATTTTCGATAATATAAACTGAAATACCATTTCTTTGAACACTATTTACATATAAATTTTAATATTTGTTGTTTTGTTTTTAGTTTACAAATTGGAAAAAGATGTTGAAACTGTTGGTCAATATGTAAAGAATTTGAAAACATTTTCTATGCGAAAATCCTCGGCAAGAGATTTATTGGAAGCAGCAAATTGTAATGAGTAAGTTAAATAATTGTTTATTTAAGTTGTTTTATAAAAAAAAATACATGAAACGACTTTAAGTTCGGCCTGAACGAACTTTTTATGAATTATAGAATATTTAAAATCAATCGGTACTTTAAGAAGGGGGCCTATGGCATGGTAATTTTTTTGTAGAAAGATTTGATACCCACTGAGAAGGTGGAGCCCTAATATCGGGCCGATATTTATAATTTTTGTTAAGAAGATTTGTTTAAAAATAGAACAACAAAAGCCACTTCAGTAAAAAAAAAAAAAACTTTTCAAAAATCCCCACAAATACCCAATATTGAGGACATTTTTTCCAGAACATTTTCAATTTAAGTCCATGTTTCGCATTGGTTACATCGTTGTTTCAGAATATGCAAGGCCCTAAACCATGGCCAGATAGCGAAAAACTAATCTTAGTTCTGAAGTATATTTTAGATTCGTTCGTTTACTCGATATTACAAAATGTTGTTCGTTTACCCAGTAGTCCAGTAAAAGAGAGTGAATTGAGATAGCAGATTTGACAGTTGTGTTACTGAGTATTTGCAAATTCTTACAAGGAAAATTTACTGATATTTAATCAGCTGTTTTGTTATGTTTTGTAAACAAACAACAAAATCGTTCTCGAGCAAATTATTATAAAATGTTGTTCGTTTACCCAATAGTCCAGTAAAAGAGAGTGAATTGAGAAAGCAGATTTGACATTTGTATTCAACTAGCTAGCGAAAGCCAGCTGTTTTTTCTCAAGTCTAATTTAAAAAATTGAACTTTGTTTACGTTTTCTTAATGGAAATCCATTCACAATAATGGGTTTTGACAACAAATTTAGGAGACAGCTGATATCCAGCTACTCTTACTGTTTGACCTCATTTATAGGCCTTGTGCAAATTCTTACAAGGAAAATTAACTCAGTATGAATTTTCTTGTACTATCAGCTGATATGCAACCAGCTGTTTTGTTATTTAAACAAACAACAAAATTGTTCTCAAGCAAATTGATTGTTTAGTGAACTTTATTTTGATTTTATATCGTTAAACCATGGCCTATAAATAAGGTCACCGAGAGAGACCAGCTGGCTATCTGCGCCACTCAAATTTGCTGTCATAATGCGTTATTGTGAATGACTTCCGTTATGAAAACGTAAACAAAGTCGAAATTTTTGACATTAGACTTGAGAAAAAAAACAGTTTTCCGGTTTCGATTGCTACCTGTATGTCCTTATTAATAGATCTTGCGTTAAACATTAAAATAAATGGAGAAAACGCAAGTATTTATAGATAACATTAATTTTCCGCTTGTTATCAATTTTTCAAATAAAAATGGTGCTTATGGTTTACGCCAAATTGTTTTGTTGTTTTAATCAGCTGTGTCGATACAATATTTTTACTGGATGCGGTTCGTTTACTTTTTGCAATTTTCTGACTTGAGAACGAAAAATTCGTATTTACTCTGCAAATTCTTACTGATTAAATGTTACTGGAAAAGTAAACGAACGAACCAAACTTGAGAATTATTTCTTGAGGTACACGATTTAACATTAAACGCGTTCGGTGTAAATGGCACACTTCTTGGAATAAAATTATAATTATTAATCATTCTCCTAAAAATTACTTCATCTTTTTTCTTTCTTCATTACAGACCAACGACAACATATAGAGCAAAATCTCCAACACAAAAAAAGAGTTCCAAGCAATTAAAAAAATTACGATCAAAACTTATAAAGCCTGCAGAAATACATCGTTAAAAAATAATTTAATAACATGTTAGAGACATTTCAAACTTTGGGATTGAAAAATAACTTAATACATAAACATATCCATAAATATTATATACATTATATTACAATTATAATTATATTGATATATTGAATTTTGTCATTATGTAGTGTGTGGCAAAATATCAAATATCTTTAGCAAATTACAATTCCAGAACTAGTGTATATAATATCAAAGGGTTTCGGTTTATGTTTTAAGTTTTTAAAAGAAATTATTTTTTAATGTATAACGAAAATCTTATTATATATTTTAGTTTTAATTATGTAATATCTATCTATTTGTAAAAACACTTATTTTTTATATATAATAAAAATAGTAAAATAATGTAATGTACATTTTGTTTCTTTTTTTGTGTAATTTAAAAGGGGAGAAAAAAGGCGGACACAGTTAAATCTGCATATAATTATTTTCTAATTTAGAATATACGGGCCACTGCTGAAAATTTCGAGGTGGTGCAATTCAAATCCGCCAGGGTCTAAAGACAAATTTCCTCTTTAGCAAAAACATATTCTTGATCGGAAAAGACATGTTATTGTTAGAAAATAATTCGCTGTTAAGTGGATATTTTCTATAGATAGAAAAAAAATTACGCAGTCCCCTTAGAATATTTGTTTCTATAGAAAAAACGCAAAAAATTGTATTATGTGTCTTTAACCCACTTAATGCATGTAGTGCTGCATTCACATACAACCCCAACACAGAGTTGTATTTCGTACATAATGAACACCGCCAATGTGTCAAAAATTACCCACGAAAATTCCCTTTCACATGATGGGATATTTACAACACTACCAATCACTTGACTTGAAACTCGAAAAGTCAGAAATTTTTTTGTACAAGACCAACGTAACTCTTGAGGCGCACAGAACCACATACTTTTCTCCAAGTGAATATACAATTTTAGTGGAAAAAATAAAGAATAAAATAATTGTGTTGATAAAGAAGAACAAAAAACGTCAACTAATAATAAATATTATATGTTATTTTCATAGGAAAGCGTGTGACAGCAGCCTGAATTTTCGCCAATTAGAAAATTTGTTTTTCCCCCATTCGTTTTTCTTCGTTGTAAAGTGAAAAAACAGAACAAAACTGCAAAATGGCTTTGAGCGATGCTGATGTTCAAAAACAGGTAAATAAAGAACGAAAAAAAGGATATTTGGATACCAACAAGAAAAAGAAGATAAAAGTGTCAATGCCAAAAAAAGTTATCAATGAAAAATAATTGTAACAAAAAAATAGTTAAGCTTTTTGACAAGTCAAGATGGCGTAGAATAGAGAAGGCAGCCAGCCAGTCATGGGATATGTCATGTGAATTATTGTTGTCATTTATTAAACAATTTGTAATTGTTTGTGCATGCATCTCTTTGTATAGTTAAAGTTTCATGTAAGGGAATTCCAATTTGCCTGCCATACCAATTGAAATTCTTATTAGATTTTCCTTCTCGTTGTCTTTTTTCCTTTTTTTGTATAGTTATTTTGTTTTTACAGAGTTGAAGGAAAGAAAAAAAAATATATCCAAGATTGCAAACACGAAACATTAACAGAAGTCATGTGATCAAAATGTAGGGCTTTCTCTGTGTGAGAGTGAATGAAACAGCAATAGACTCTCTCTCGCATAACAGAGTATGTTATTAACACTACTATGTGAGAGGCTATATTATCAATGACAGCTGCGGCGGCGGCCAGACAAGCAATCAATGTATGCAACTGTGTCGCCGTTACCAGAGAGCCAGAGAATAAAATAATATACTGTTGTTGTTTTTTTGGGTGGCAGATGGGTTGATGTAGTTATTGAGGGAATATTTTGAATGGCCTTTTTAACGTAGTAAGAAAAAATATATAGTAAATTAAATGTAAATCTTTGATACTGAGTTGTGTCAACAAATATAAAATGTTATATCTTTCTTTATCCCTTTAATTAATAATTATATAATACAAATATTAATGTAAAAACCTTAATGTTATCAATAATACAAAGGCAGCTATATGTAGGCCACAAACCGGCCTAAATATATGAAAAAAAAACAGGCGCCAATGTTCATCAGGATATTAGTGAATGAAAAATGTAAAATCAACAGCATTCCTTGGTATTTCAGAAAAAAAAAAATGATTGGAATTTGGATAGGAGATTTTTGTACAGAAACAGTCTTCAATATTCTTTTAATAAAAAGGTTTTTGGGCGTTTTTGTAATCTTTTTTAAATCCAGAATTTATATAAGTGGCCGTCCGAACTTAAAATGATACAATTTATGGGTATTTTTTTTAATATTATTTTCATAAAATAGAATAAGACTAACGTGGAATAGGAATGTTGAGGAACGCTCTAAGAAATGACTGCTGGCACTCTACTCATGCAAAAACTCCATAGGTAAGAGCTGGGGATTAAGACCCGAGGTCATACACTGGCTGTATGTGACGATCGTCCTCCTCATTCTTACATATGGTTGCTTATAAGGTGGCAGAGGGTAAAAAAAATACTGCCGAAAAATTAAGTTTAGTACAGCGATTGACTTCGTACGAGACTACCGGAGCGCTAAGAAGCACGCCACAGGCAGCCTTGAATGCAATCCTTGACCTCCAACCACTGGACTATCTGATTAAATACCAGGCGGCCAGGTGTGCCCTGAGGCTCCGAGAAACGGATGCCTGGAAGTCGCTAAACTATGGTCACGCCAATATCTTCAACATAACGCCAGGTTGTGATTTTATGAGGAGAAATACTTACATTAGTGACTATGTTCCCTCTTATAGAGACTTTAGTGACATCAGAGTAGATTTTCCTAGTAAGGAATCCTGGACTAGTGGCTCCTTACTCTGCGGTGTAGGTCGCGTACTATAAACTCAAAAGCAGTTAATGATTGCAAGTCTGCTCTGAATAATATACGACAGATATTTAGCTTATGTTGGGTTCCAGGATATAGTGTCATTGAAGGGTATGAGATAGCCGACGAGCTTGCTCCAGGTGGCTCACAGTCGTCCAATCTTCCGATTGAGAAATCAGTGAAACCTCCAATTGGCTATTTTATTGGCAGAATCTGCTCGTTCTGCTGCGAGGTAGTCGGCAACAGATGGTTGAGAGAACCTGTTTGCAGAATCTCAAAATCTATCCGGCCTGAATTCTCTCGCAAAAGAACATCTTCGCTGATGGCACACAATAAGAGAGATCAAAATCATTGTGGGGATCATGAAAGGTCACTGCAAGATTAGATATCTCACTTCGAAGTGGGACTCCAGCGGAGAGGATTACTGTCGTCTATGTGAGGACGAAGAAGAACTAGAAACAATTGAACATATCCTCTGTACTCTTTATATACAATTTTTTCTAATTTTTTTTTTCGTTTGCAGATCAAACACATGATGGCTTTCATCGAACAAGAAGCCAATGAAAAGGCCGAAGAAATCGATGCCAAAGCCGAAGAAGAATTCAACATTGAAAAGGGACGTTTGGTGCAACAACAACGTCTCAAGATCATGGAATACTATGAAAAGAAGGAAAAACAAGTTGAATTGCAAAAGAAAATTCAATCTTCCAACATGCTTAATCAAGCTCGTTTGAAGGTAGGTTGTGTGTGCATTCACATTACTTCAACTTCATTCCCAAATAATTCATTCATTTTTCATTTGTTGCCGTATTTTTTTTTTAGGTCCTCAAAGTACGTGAAGATCATGTTGCCAGCGTCTTGGAGGATGCCCGTCGTCGTTTGGGTGAAGTTACCAAAAATCCAGCTCAATACAAAGTTGTCTTGGAAAAGTTGATTTTGCAAGCTTTGTTCCAGACTATGGAACCCACAGTCATTTTGCGTTGCCGTCAAGTTGATGTTGGTCTTGTCAATGAAGTTCTGCCAGCCGCCATTGAAGAATACAAAAAGGAAATGAAAAATGAGGGTGTCAGTGTTGATGTTGATACCGATAACTATTTGCCTGCCGATACATGTGGTGGTATTGAATTGATCGCCTTGAATGGTCGTATCAAGGTGAGTACTAATTTTTTGGTTATTGTCAGTGTTGTTGTTGTATATTTTTTTCGAGGTGTTAATCAAGTTCATTAGTGTTGTGGGGAATTTAGTTAAAATATTAACATAAATTATTCTCAAATCAAAAAATTATTTTTTTGGTAATATAATTTCCAAGTTATTGTCTATTGGGAGTAGGGGTAAACTATAATACATCGAAATCTTGATAATGTAAACACTCAAACTAAAATTAAAGTATTGAAACATTCAGGGAATTAGCGGTAAATAAGCTGGTCGGATCTAAAATTTGAACAAATTCGAAAATATGAACTACCCGACATTAATTAGTTCATAATATGGGGAAAGGTTACACATATACTTTCTTACGATTTTATGGAAATATAGCACCAAAGACCCAAAGTTTGTCCGAATTTTCCACACCTTATCAAATCGAGCCTAGAATGACCTGTATTAAGTTTTATTAATATCGGTTCAGATTTACCTATAGCTATCATATATATCTTCCACAGATTTTATGGAAATGGTGCACCAAATGTCCAATGTTTGTTTGATTGAGACAAGATTTTGTACCGCGTTCCGAATTGAGTCGAAAATGACGTGTGTAAAATTTTGTTGAAATCGATTCCGATTTCGATATAGATCCCACATATATGTTCGTCCGATCTCATGTAAATTGGGCACCAAATAACCAAAGTAAGTCCGATTGGGACGAAATTTTACACAGCGTTCCGAAGCCTATTATGACGTGTGTTAAGTTTTATTGATATCGGTTCAGATTCTGCTATAGCTCCCATATATATTTTCGTCCGATTTCAGGGAAATGGGGAACCAAATGTCCAAGGTTAGTCCGATTGCGATAAAATTTTACACAGCGTATTAAATTAAGTCTACAATTACGTGTGTTAAGTTTTTTTAATGAAAATTGTGCACCAAATGCCCAATGTTTGTCCGATAAAGATCAAATTTTGCACATCTTACCTAAATGAGCCTAGAATCGCGTGTGTTAAATTTTATTGAAATCGGTTCAGATTTAGATAAGGCTCCCATATATATTTTCGTCCGATTTCATGCAAATTTTGCACCAAATGTGCAATGTTTGCCCGATTGCGACAACATTTTGCACAGCGTATCGAATTAAGCCTAGTATGACGTGTGTTAAGTTTTATTGTAATCAGTTCAGATTTCGATATAGCTCCCATATATATTTTTGTCCGATTTCACGGAAATTGGCCACCAAATAACCAAAGTAAGTCCGATTGCGATAAAACTTCACACAGCGTATTGAATTAAGTCTAGAATGGTGTGTGTTTAGTTTTATTGTAATCGGTTCAGATTTTAAAAAGCTCCCATATACAGTTTAGTCCGATTTAATGAAAATATTGCACCAAATGCCCAATGTTTGTCCGATAAAGACCAAATTTTTTGATATAACTCCCATACATTTTTTTCGCCCGATTTGGAAATTCTTTTTTTTTTTTTTAATAAAATATTTTTTGGTTTTTTATTTATTATTGATTTATCTTTTGTCTCTTCTTCTTTTACAGGTACCCAACACATTGGAATCCCGCTTGGAATTGATTTCACAACAATTGGTACCCGAAATCCGTAACGCCCTGTTCGGACGTAACGTTAACCGTAAATTTGCCGATTAAGTATCTTTCAATAATTATTGTGTTTTCATTTTCTTCTTCCCTCACAAAAAACACCCCTCCTCCCTTCAACAAAAAACAATTTTCTTGTGTGCATAAATTTATTTAGCTTACAATTAAATTAATAAACTAAAAAAGTAATTATAACAAATGAGAAACAAAACAGCAGCAGTAAAACGAAAAAAAAACATAGTTAAATTGCAAATAACAAAACAATATGCCATTCAAATTGATATATAATAATCCCTAACCCTACCATCCTTTGCAGTTGATTTTAAATACTTGAAATATTTCTATATATTAAGTATTTAAAATATACAAAACAAAAAAGCTTTATTGTTTTTCTTTAGTTTAATAATAATTAACAAAATTAAAAATCTGTTTGAACAGCAGCAAGCATGGCCATATATAACTACACTAAAGTATTTTACTTTTGAGCCACACTAAGCAATTAACTCATGAACCAAGGATATTATTATTAAACACACAACGGGATATACATATATAAAACACAATAACCAAACATCTAAACAAGAAAACAAATACATTTAATATTATATATGGGAAGGCAGAGAAAGAAGACAGGCCGAAAAAATATAAATAAATTTAATTAAATTAGAACAAAAAAGAATGTTTTGTTGTTTAAAGAGTATATACATATATATAAATAATATTACAATATAACACAAAAAGAAGAAAAAAAAAAAAACAAAAATAGTTTAAAGTAAAAAAAAAAACCTAAAAATCAGTTATATATATTTAAACATATTTACGTATACCTATTATTATGATCTATTATTATGATTATTAACTAACAAAGAAAAAATACCTTACAATTGATATACCAATTGAATCGAAAGAACAAAAAAAAACAACAAATTAATCATATACAACAACAAAAAACATACATTCCTGTACAAAAAACTAAAAAAGAAAAAAGTTAATGTAAAGTATTGAAACAAAGCTAATATGACAAATCTAAAAAATTCTCTTTTGTAAAAAACAAATCGCTCAAATCAAAAGTGTGTGTGTTGCGCGGTAACTCTCTCGTTTACATTCTTCTCATAACAAAAAACAACTCCCCCTTTTAATCTCTTTTTGTCGTTATCTTAGTCGTTGTTGTTTTTCTCACTAAATTATCTTTAAGTGTGCGGGTTATTGATCACTTCTATATTTTTTCTTTGGAAAGCCCAAAACCAAAACAAATTACTTAATTATCTAAATGTTTTAAATAAATATCATATTATAGAGAAAATAAAAATTCAAAAAAACCGCTTGGAAATTATTATTACAATGTTTAAAGAGGCAGGGGCAAACAATTTCCTCAACATTTTTTTTGTTGACAAAAAAACAACGCTTTTTCACCACAGCTTTTCAATAACATTCTTTTTTATTATTTTTTTATTTTTTCTATAACTTTGTCTTCTTCTTTTTTCGTTACCCACCCACCTTGTATTTGTTTTCTTTCCTTATTGTTTTAATTTTTTTTTTAATATTGTTTTTCTTTATATATTTGCTTTAATAAATAAAAATCCAAAATCTGCTGTTTGCTGTTTTTTGTGTATTTGAGTTGTATTATTATTTTCCTCCACCACCCTGAATTGTTGTTTACTTAATAATAATAATTATGTGAATGTGTTATGTTATTGCTCTTTTTTGTTTATTTTAATTTTTTCTTCTCTTGTTTTAAGTATTAAAAACCAACAACAAAAAACTTTACCTAAAGGAAAAAAGTAAAAAATAAATAAATACAAATAATTGTTTGTGCTTTTGGCGTTATACATATATGAAACCAGAACAATTATGAATAAAATAAAAATAACAATAATAAATACAAAAAAAATCTACTAAAAAAACAAAATTTTCCAACTGGCTTTGATTTCATGCAAGAATCTGCAAAGAGCTTCAAATTACAAAAAAACGCAATCTGCAAATATTAATTTTTTAGTTTCATTTCTTTTTTTCTTATACTCTATCCTGGCGCAGGCATTACTGATGATGATGTTGCAAATCGGTATTTTTCCACAACACCCATCACCTAGGACTTTTGTTCACCTTATGTGTTGTTGGTGTGCAAATCTTTTAACTACTACTACCTCCATTACTGTTGTTTTCAGATTTGGTTGTAAAGAAGCAGCATATTCGTGGTCTATCATTATTTGTTTGAGAAACAATAAGACGCGACACTCAATATTTTTTTATTTATTTATTAATTTTTTTGTGGTAAACCAATTATTTTTTATTGATCACTTTTTGTGTGTTAATAAAATAATTCTTTTTTTAAGATTAAATAAATTTATTATTAAATTATAAATATTTTTGATTTTTGACCTCGCAGAAGAACGATTACAGAAGATGCCAACCTTTTTTTTGATTTTTTCAACAGATATTTTCTTCAAGAAGATCTAAAATTATTTTTCACTTTTTTTAAGAATATTTTTTCAAGGGCTATCATTGATCTATCTACTATCTAATCTTGCAGTGACCTTTTATGATCCCCACAATGATTTTGATCTCTCTCTCTCTCTCTTACTTAGCTGGCCTGTGACAGAACTTTCGTTCCATAAGCCGAGCTTAAAAAAGATTTCCTGGCGCGTCGGTCTTTTGCGCAGTTTTTCCAATTTGAAAGATCATATTCGACAATGTTGTCTTCCACTTGATCTTTCCATCTTATTCGTGGCCTTCCCCTTCTGCGTGAACCATCAGCTGGTTCGCTTTTATATGCCATTTGGGCTGGGGCATCTTCATCCATTCTCACAACATGACCTAGCCAGCTCAATACGTCTAGCAATCTCAATGTCCGAGAATAGCTGGTACAACTCATTGTTCATTCGACGGCGATATTCACCGTCAACGCAGATCGTCCCATAGATATTTCGGAGAATTGCGTAAGTACCCATGCTACAGATCCATATAATAGCACGGTTAGTATCAGCGTCTTGTAGAGTTTGAGTTTGGTCTGGCGGGAGGTGGCCTTGCTTTTGAGTGGGTTACTCAGACCATAGTAGCATCTTTTGGCCAACACTATCAAAATTGATGTCATTAGTTTTATTTATGGCGGTACCAAGGAATTGCAAATCTTTGACTACCTCGAAGCTGTAGTTCTCAAGTTCCACAGTTGGTCCCACAGCTCAAGTTCCACAATTGGTACTGGACTACTTGCGCGTTGATACCGTCAGCTTGGTCTTCTCGCCGTTTACAGCCAGACCCCCTTTGGCAGACTCCTTCCCAATTTGTTCAAAGGTGGCTGTTACCTCACAATGTTCG